>NC_069503.1:182632282-182937282 GCF_027579735.1 Bombina bombina | reverse complement strand
AAGGTAAAGCTAACCCATAATCCCTTGTTCCTCTGTCATAATGCTAATATTTTTTAAGAGTTCCATGGTCTCTTCTATAACAATAGCATTAGGCATTTTGCAAAAAATACACTGATTAAATCATTTCCCAAGAAAGATGCATTTTACAGCTACTTTTTAATGTTGCATCTACCCACTAAATAAAAAATATGCATATTTATAGATTTTAATAATTTCCCCTGGTTATCTGCTCAAAACCAGCACATAGCAATGTTTCTGAGGGCTTCTTTTCTGGGGAATTTTTGCAGCTGTTGTGTAAATTTGATGAGGTGCTTTGCTTTTGAGTCAATTGTTTCTTGCATGCAACACAGCTCTTATAAATAAAACATGGATTACAGGTGGTTGTAATTAATCACACATTGTTATAACTCAGCTGCTGGAATCCCATTGGATGAAGGTCCACAGCTTATTTTAGTGGTGCATTGTCTGCTAAAAATGTGCATTTTCTGGCTAAAATTCTTATTAAACTCTACATCCAATATAATGATTTGTGCAGAGTTAATATGAAATCCCTGTCCTTCCAAACAACAGATTTACTCAACAATGTCTACATTCCTTTAGGTAAAATAACTTCAAATATTTAAAGGGTCATTGAACATAAAATGCAACTACCCATAAAAAATAATCAAAGTATGAGCTCCATTAACTTCTATGGGGGAATACATCAACTCGAGATAATTGAAGTTTAGCTTTTTCGCAAGAGCAAAAACATTTTACTTACAATTTGTAATATGAGTGCTACCCAACACACGCAAAAAGCTTACTTCTAGTGGAGTTAGCGCACGAGCGGGAGTGATAAATAGCGCTGCACTCATAATCTAGCCATTAGTAATCAACAAACACGCACTCTCACATACATATATACACATACATACATTAACTTATACATACACACACTTACTCATATATACACATACAATCACTTAAAATCACTCTTACTTACACACTCATACACAACAAACACACACACAAACATATTCATACACACACATACATATACACACACTCACTCATTTATACACATACAATCACATACAACCACTCTTACTTACACACTCATACACAACATACACACACATACACACACACTCTCACTCATATACACATACAATCACATACAATCCTTCTTAGACACTCATACACAACATACACACACATGCATACACACACAACCATACATATAGATACATACACACACTCACTCATTCACATAAAATCACTCTTAATTACACACTCATACACAACAAACACACATGCAAACATAGTCATACACACACAAACAACACACAAACATACATATACAATCACAAACAATCACTCTTACTTACACACTCATACACAACATACACACACATACATACACACACAACACACAAACATACATATACATACACACACTCTCTCACTCATATACACATACAATCACATACAATCCTTCTTACATAGACACTCATACACAACATACACACACACAAACATATTCATACACACACAGAACACACAAGCATACATATACATACACACACTCACTCATATATACACATACAATCACATACAATCCTTCTTACATACACACTCGTACACAACATACACACACACAAACATATTCATACACACACACAACACAAAAGTATACATATACATACACTCACTCACTCACTCATATATACACATACAATCACATACAATCACTCTTACATACACACTCATACACAACATATACACACACATATACATACACACTCATACACAACATACACACACACAACACACAAACATACATATACATACACTCACTCACTCATATATACACATACAATCACTCTTACATGCACACTCATATACAACATACACACACATATATATATACACACACACACACTTACATATATATATATATATATATATATATATATATATATATATATATATATATATATATATATATATATACACACACAACACACAAACATACATAAACATATAAAATACCAAATATAAAAAATGGTAATAGCGTGCGCCTGGGGCAAAAAATCAAAATCAACTTCCAAAAATGGCAGATAATGAACTCAAAATGATTAATTAATCCTTATCCGGTGTTGGATAGTGCAGTTACCAAAAAATAATAGTTAAAGTGTGTCACTGAGTGAAATAATCAATGTGAAAAGTGTAAATTTTGAAATGTGTGTGAAATAACCCTAAATATAGATCCAATGTTGGATTGTTATAAAAATATATATGTGAGAACCTTTGTGCAAGGCAGCCCAAAACACGGTTGCTGGATCAGCACCAATAATCAAGCGGCTAAAATAATACAAAAAATAACATATATAATATAAACTCTAAAAAATATATATGAAGAAAAAAGCTTATCGTGATATGAGTCCCAAAAGTGGTGATAAAAGTTGGTAGCTGGAATCGTCAGTGTTTCTGAAGTAAAATGCTGGGAATCTTTATCATCTCAGTGGAAGTATTCAAAAGAAACTGTTCAAAGTGCAATCGGCAGCTGGTCTTGACGGTGTCTGATCAGGACCCAATATCTAGAAATGATGCAAAAAAAGAAGACAGCGCCTCATTGTGCAAGTAGGTTTCGTATGCGAGAATCACAGTGCAAGTGAAGACAAATAGAGATATACTCACAAGAGTATTGGCACCCTTATTGAAAGTGGTGCGAATAGGCAGGCTGACGTTTTGCAGCAGTCAGTACGCTGTGCCGGATGACATCCGAAATCCTGAGCGGACGGCTGTGGGCTCTCCTCAATAGATCGAGTCCAAATCCTCTGTAGCTGTGCTGTGGGAAGAGACAGCGTGCAGCTGCTCTCTGTGTGTAATCAACGCTGCAAGCTGGTAATGAGCAAACAGTCCTCGGCAGAGCTACACTCGATATAAAACTCTGCTAATAATGGAAAAAAGCTTGGCAAGCAACGATAAAAAAGCCAAATAATGCAAGGCTTAGTATAAAAAAGTAAAAACACTTTATTTGTGGTGAGCTTCTACGCGTTTCTCGGCCACAAGCTCCTGGCCGTTTCATCAGAACAGGTGTATAACACAAATAGTACAAAAGCACATTTAAAAAGCCTGCCAAGACAATTGATTGGTCAACATCAGACCAATCACAGACAAGATGATCAGAAAAAAAAAACGATTGTACAAACAATGATAGTACAAGCAACATATAAAATACAATCTGTATCTAAAATCTGTATAATTGTCACAATTTGTATTTGACCCTAAGTTACAATGTATTTATCCTGAAAAATAGATTTTGAAAACATCTTAAAAGAATACACAGTACTTAGTAAAAATAAAATATAGAATATATCCCGTCTTCTATTATGCTGGTAAAAGTTGTGTCCTTGTGTACTTTCCATTAAGTGTATGCTATAAGCAAATCTATATAAGCCTCAACAAAGAGGCAAATATATATACACATGTCTCGAAGAGAGGCTATTTTAGTCTATCTCATATAATGTTGATCGATATGGAGGGGGAAATTTTTTCTTTCTAAAATGCATCAGGGGAACAGAAATGCATTAACTCATTGACACCGTATTAGACATTCAGGTGCGTAAAATATATGCAATATTATGAAATATGTTCTGAGTGCAATATGTTGCAATACTAAATATATATATATAAAATTAAGCAAAGATGAATCAGTTGCACTCTCACAAACACTTTTCCAAGAGCCAGGGTGCTAGAGTAGGTGAAATGTAGTAGAAAAGAAAACAGCACTCTCTGGGCTTAACTTAAACAGATGGTTTAATCGGTAACGTTTCGGGGAATGCTCCCCTTCATCAGACCAACAACATACAAGTGCAACAAACATTTAAAGCTACATAGACCCCTCCCCCTTGTGAAAAAACCGCCAAACCTGGTTGCCATGGCAACTACACAAAAAATAAATACAAGTGATAAATGGTAAAGCAATATTGATGTCACAGAGCCCACACAAGTAAATATATACACAAATGATCATGATATATGGGCAGCTAAGCTAAGGATCCTTACACTGTACAGTATAGAGCCCCAGAATAATATAGATTAGAACAGTGCTAGTTAGTGTATATCATACACGGAGATCTGATACAATGCCATTCAGCCTTAGGCTGTATACACAAATCCTATTTGCCATAGTTAGAAGACCAGAGTGTAACCATCAATAACTGTTATATGTGTCAAACCTATCTACTACTGCACATTAAAGTGCTATAGTCACGATCCGGCTATACAGTGATCTATGATCATTACTCCTAAACATAGTGCAAATATGTTATTAGAACTCCCCATAAGTGACTACCTGGCCGAGTAACAGGCGTTGAGGATAATCTAATCGTCCAACCTGATCATAACTGTGGCCCAGAGCAGACATCGGATGCAGTCCTGTGTCAGAGCTTACAGTGTGCCCCGTGTGCCGTACGTATTAAGTAATGCGCATGCGTATCGCGCCAGCCCGAACCGCCCCCGATGAGTCTCATCGGGGGCGGTTCGGGCTGGCGCGATACGCATGCGCATTACTTAATACGTACGGCACACGGGGCACACTGTAAGCTCTGACACAGGACTGCATCCGATGTCTGCTCTGGGCCACAGTTATGATCAGGTTGGACGATTAGATTATCCTCAACGCCTGTTACTCGGCCAGGTAGTCACTTATGGGGAGTTCTAATAACATATTTGCACTATGTTTAGGAGTAATGATCATAGATCACTGTATAGCCGGATCGTGACTATAGCACTTTAATGTGCAGTAGTAGATAGGTTTGACACATATAACAGTTATTGATGGTTACACTCTGGTCTTCTAACTATGGCAAATAGGATTTGTGTATACAGCCTAAGGCTGAATGGCATTGTATCAGATCTCCGTGTATGATATACACTAACTAGCACTGTTCTAATCTATATTATTCTGGGGCTCTATACTGTACAGTGTAAGGATCCTTAGCTTAGCTGCCCATATATCATGATCATTTGTGTATATATTTACTTGTGTGGGCTCTGTGACATCAATATTGCTTTACCATTTATCACTTGTATTTATTTTTTGTGTAGTTGCCATGGCAACCAGGTTTGGCGGTTTTTTCACAAGGGGGAGGGGTCTATGTAGCTTTAAATGTTTGTTGCACTTGTATGTTGTTGGTCTGATGAAGGGGAGCATTCCCCGAAAAGTTACCGATTAAACCATCTGTTTAAGTTAAGCCCAGAGAGTGCTGTTTTCTTTTCTACTATATATAAAATTATATATTGTAACCTTGCGTAGAGATCATGAATTTAAGTTTTGGAAATGTAAGTGGTTTGCATTATAGTGCAACTTGGTATGAGATTCGCTCTCATAAATATTGGTCCCGAGTTATAATGGACATGATCATAGGTATAAAAGAAGAATAGGGAGACAGTCTAACTAAAGGCAGCTAAATCTAGATTTGAGTTCAGGCCCAATGGGTGTAAAGTTTTCAATTTGTGGATCCAAAAAGTTTCACGGATCCTTAACTGGATAATTCTATTATAATCTGTCGAGGGTGCAATAAAATCTATGGGGTAAAATTTAAAGATATCAGGATTTCCCTTATGTTTGTTTAAACAGTGTTCCGGAATGCTATGTTTAATCTTTTTTTTAATACAATTTTTACAGTTACGCCAGTGCTCCCCCCAGCGCACCTTAGCCTTCCTAGAGGTACGACCTACATACTGTATTCCACAGCAACACTCTAGAACATATACTACATAGATAGAGTTGCAATTCATGAATCTATTGATGTTAAAAACTTCTCCACTTACATAGGACTGGAAGGTCTTTCTCCCAGAAGTTATAACTTTACATGTATTGCACTTCTTTTGTCCACATTTGTATACTCCTATTCTTTCAAAAAAAGAGGAAAAGGGAGAGATTTTTTGCTGCTTAGTCGTAGATTGTAAGTTAGATGAAATATGTTTGACCTTTTTGCTAGGTGCCAATTTGCTTCTGAGTGTTGGTGCTCTAGTATATACAATTTTTGGATGTTCACCCAAAAGGGTCTTTAAAACAGGGTCCCTCCTAATAATATGCCAATGCTTGTTAATGGCCTTCTGTATCTGCATGTAGTTGGAATTGTATTGTGTTATGAACAATGGTTCTGGAGAATAATTTTCATCTTTGTTTATAATTTGTTTATCTTTAGTTAACAATTTCTCCCTATCTAAATCTCTAACTTTGCTCAAACAGTCATCTAAAAGGTCAGAAGGATAGCCTTTTTCAGTAAATCTTTCATATATTATGTGACTTTGTTCCTCAAAAGAATTGGAATCTGAACAGTTACGTTTAATCCTTTCAAACTGACTATACGGTATATTGGATAACCATTTTTTGTGGTGGTTGCTTGTGTAATCTAAATAGCTATTACTATCAACTTTTTTGAAGAATGTTTTTGAACGAAGATTGCCGTCTGTGTCCCAACTTAGTGTCAAGTCTAAAAAATCTATCGTTTCTGAATTGATGTTAGCCGTGAAAGTTAGGCCCATATTATTGTTGTTCATGGATTCTGTAAATGTATGTGCTGATGTCTTGTCGCCCTTCCAGATGAAAATCAAGTCATCTATATAGCGGCCGTAGTGCACCAGATTCGCCCCCGCTGAGGAGTTTTATATGTAAAGTTCCTCATAAATGCCCATGAAAAGATTGGCAAAGCTGGAGGCGAATCTGGTGCCCATGGCCGTCCCCTTAATCTGCAAATAATATACGTCTTGATAAATAAAATAATTGTGTTTAAGAATGAACTCAATGCACTCCAAAATAAATTCTCTCTGTATTTTTGGCATATATAGATCACGATTCAAAAAGGTAGCTGATGCTTGAAGACCCAATTGGTGTGCTATGTTTGAATATAATGCACTAACGTCACATGTGATCCATATAAGGTCACCTGTGTTTTTAATGTTCTTGATTTTATTTAGTAGATCTGTGCCATCCTTGATGTATGAGGGCAAACCTAAAACATATTTCTGCAAAATAATATCGACATAATAGGATAAATTATAAGTGAGATTATCAATACCAGCAATAATAGGGCGACCAGGCGGGTTGGTTAAACTTTTGTGAATTTTTGGTAAATGGTAGTAATGGGCTACACTTGGGTTACTGACTTTCAAGAAACTAGATTCATTTTTGTTGAGAATATTGTTTGCAGCTCCTTTGTTAATTAGAGATTGATAGAGTGTGAGAAACTGTGCAGTAGGATTATATGATAGAGCTTTATAATATTCAGTGTCTTTCAAGATTCTATCTGCCTCTTTTAGATATTCTGTCAGATCCTGAATAATGATCCCTCCCCCCTTATCAGCATCACGAATGATAATATTAGGATTATTGGCAAGGGACTGAATGGCTAATTTATCACTCTGTCTTTTATAAAAGCTCTTCTTAGAGTTTTTCTTTTTGATTTTTTCAAAGTCTTCCAGAACTAAGTTCTGGAAAACCTCTATATAATGATTATGCCCAGGAGGGGAGAAAGAAGATTTTGTCTTTACATTGGTGTGTATTATGCCCTCATATAAATGTGTTGTAAAATTATCGACAGTACTATATATAGTGGGGGTTCTGTTTCCATAATCCATGGTATCTGTGAGAATACAGACTGTGTTTTTTTCTTCTGGATTATATTTTTTTATGTTCTTTTGTGCAAAGTATTTTTGGAGTGCTAGTTTTCTAGTAAAGCAATTAAGATCGACAAATAGATTAAAATTATTATGTGGATTAGGTGGGCAAAAGGAGAGACCCTGTTTTAAAACCCTTTTTTCATGACTGGTGAGATTGTGGGATGACAAATTGAATATGCCCTTTTCTAATTGTGATTCTTTTTTCTTGGTGGTAAGGCCTCGGCCTCTTGACCCTCTTGGTCTGTGTGAAATGGTCTTTTTTTGTTGTTGTAATTCCGTTCGTCTGGGGGATTTTTGCCTGACTTCGGAGCATTCCCTAAAAAAGGAGATGTGACTGCCAGATTGGAATTATTTCTGGCTTGTCTCTCTGTAAAAACATTGTCATCAGATGTAGAGGCTAGTGGAGAGAACCTGTTGTTATGTTGAAAATTGTTGTGAGAGGCTTTTTGGTGTTCCTGGTCCCCAGTTCTGTTTCTAAGTGGACTGTTTGTTCTAAAATCAGGATGATATGGTCTATGTTCTCGTCCCCTAGGATTATTCAAGTCTCGTTCCCCCTGATTATATCTGTGAAATCTGGGGGTTTCATAATTTCTATTATGACTATCTCGTCTAGAGTGTTGGTCATGCTGATTGAAATTGTCTCGTCTGTAATGTTGGTCATATTGGTTGGGATAATCAGATCTATGTTGTCTGAAATTGTCTCGTCTGTGATGTTGGTCATATTGGTTGGTATTATCAGGTCTGTATTGTCTGCTCCATGAGTCATTTTGGTTGAATTCATATCTATTAGAATAGGATTGTCTGTTCCATGGTTCCTGTCTAGTATGAGAGTGTTGCTGATGGTAGTGTGATTGATGATGAAATCTATTTTGTGAATGTGGATGAGTGTGTTCTTGTCGTCTAAATTGTCTGAAATTAGTACGATATGTCGGTTTGTGTTTATTATTTGAAAAATTGTTACCTTGTTGAATATCGTTATCATGTGATGATTGTAACTCTCTGTCCCCTGATGCATTTTCTAATGTCTCTGAGTTTGCTTCTGGGATTGTCTGTATTTGCCTATTATAGGTGTAAACTTGGTTTTTTGAATAATCATTGTTGTCCCTCTCTAACTGCGTTCGTACATTCTCTTTAGAAGTCGTTCATAATCTGGATTCTCTAGGTATTTTATTAGATCTGCTTGATTTTTTTCAATATTTTCACTACATTTATCTGATAAAAGGCGTCTGTGTTCAATCAAAATTTTCATCAGATCGAAAGCACAATCATCTAGGATCTTATACCATTTCTCCAGGAGTTCAGTGTCCTCCTTAAAGGAACAGTGTTTTAGGACACGTAAGCCTCTAGGGATCTGTTTCATTTCAAGATATTTCTCTAAAGTAGTAAGATCCCACCAGTGTCGATGTTCTTTAAGAATTTCATCCTCCAAGGCATGGAAAAGGTCCTTCATAGAAGTAACTATATTAGGATCTGATTCCATGGCATTGGAGCATGATTGTCCCATTAAATTGAAAGTGGATCTTTTCTTATTTCTTTCCTCTTTAGATTGCATTTTGTTAACTAAATATAAATTAAAAGGGTGATTTATAAAATATTACACTGTGGGTGTGTGAAAAAAAAAATATATATGACCAAACAAGTGGCAGGTCGTGAAGGATAATATTGGTGGTAGTGGTAATGTGATATGCCTACTAATATATACAAAAGACCAAATATTGTGTCATATATATCAGGCTTACAGAATGTGTTATGTTCTATAGGGACATAAGTGAAAAGAAAAGGAAAATGTCTAGATGTGTAAAATAATATAAACGTACTCTAGTGAAGTGGTGTTGTTTTCAGAGGTGTAATATTCCAAGTGATAGGCAAAAATAGATAATAAATGATCAACCAAAGATAATAATCCTTGAAAAAGGCAGCACTGCTATAATTGATCTAAGAGCTAACAAATAAAATACCAAATATAAAAAATGGTAATAGCGTGCGCCTGGGGCAAAAAATCAAAATCAACTTCCAAAAATGGCAGATAATGAACTCAAAATGATTAATTAATCCTTATCCGGTGTTGGATAGTGCAGTTACCAAAAAATAATAGTTAAAGTGTGTCACTGAGTGAAATAATCAATGTGAAAAGTGTAAATTTTGAAATGTGTGTGAAATAACCCTAAATATAGATCCAATGTTGGATTGTTATAAATATATATATGTGAGAACCTTTGTGCAAGGCAGCCCAAAACACGGTTGCTGGATCAGCACCAATAATCAAGCGGCTAAAATAATACAAAAAAATAACATATATAATATAAACTCTAAAAAATATATATGAAGAAAAAAGCTTATCGTGATATGAGTCCCAAAAGTGGTGATAAAAGTTGGTAGCTGGAATCGTCAGTGTTTCTGAAGTAAAATGCTGGGAATCTCCTGGGCATAATCATTATATAGAGGTTTTCCAGAACTTAGATCTGGAAGACTTTGAAAAGATCAAAAAGAAAAACTCTAAGAAGAGCTTTTATAAAAGACAGAGTGATAAATTAGCCATTCAGTCCCTTGCCAATAATCCTAATATTATCATTCGTGATGCTGATAAGGGGGGAGGGATCATTATTCAGGATCTGACAGAATATCTAAAAGAGGCAGATAGAATCTTGAAAGACACTGAATATTATAAAGCTCTATCATATAATCCTACTGCACAGTTTCTCACACTCTATCAATCTCTAATTAACAAAGGAGCTGCAAACAATATTCTCAACAAAAATGAATCTAGTTTCTTGAAAGTCAGTAACCCAAGTGTAGCCCATTACTACCATTTACCAAAAATTCACAAAAGTTTAACCAACCCGCCTGGTCGCCCTATTATTGCTGGTATTGACAATCTCACTTATAATTTATCATATTATGTCGATATTATTTTGCAGAAATATGTTTTAGGTTTGCCCTCATACATCAAGGATGGCACAGATCTACTAAATAAAATCAAGAACATTAAAAACACAGGTGACCTTATATGGATCACATGTGACGTTAGTGCATTATATTCAAACATAGCACACCAATTGGGTCTTCAAGCATCAGCTACCTTTTTGAATCGTGATCTATATATGCCAAAAATACAGAGAGAATTTATTTTGGAGTGCATTGAGTTCATTCTTAAACACAATTATTTTATTTATCAAGACGTATATTATTTGCAGATTAAGGGGACGGCCATGGGCACCAGATTCGCCCCCAGCTTTGCCAATCTTTTCATGGGCATTTATGAGGAACTTTACATATACAACTCCTCAGCGGGGGCGAATCTGGTGCACTACGGCCGCTATATAGATGACTTGATTTTCATCTGGAAGGGCGACAAGACATCAGCACATACATTTACAGAATCCATGAACAACAATAATATGGGCCTAACTTTCACGGCTAACATCAATTCAGAAACGATAGATTTTTTAGACTTGACACTAAGTTGGGACACAGACGGCAATCTTCGTTCAAAAACATTCTTCAAAAAAGTTGATAGTAATAGCTATTTAGATTACACAAGCAACCACCACAAAAAATGGTTATCCAATATACCGTATAGTCAGTTTGAAAGGATTAAACGTAACTGTTCAGATTCCAATTCTTTTGAGGAACAAAGTCACATAATATATGAAAGATTTACTGAAAAAGGCTATCCTTCTGACCTTTTAGATGACTGTTTGAGCAAAGTTAGAGATTTAGATAGGGAGAAATTGTTAAGTAAAGATAAACAAATTATAAACAAAGATGAAAATTATTCTCCAGAACCATTGTTCATAACACAATACAATTCCAACTACATGCAGATACAGAAGGCCATTAACAAGCATTGGCATATTATTAGGAGGGACCCTGTTTTAAAGACCCTTTTGGGTGAACATCCAAAAATTGTATATACTAGAGCACCAACACTCAGAAGCAAATTGGCACCTAGCAAAAAGGTCAAACATATTTCATCTAACTTACAATCTACGACTAAGCAGCAACAAATCTCTCCCTTTTCCTCTTTTTTTGAAAGAATAGGAGTATACAAATGTGAACAAAAGAAGTGCAATACATGTAAAGTTATAACTTCTGGGAGAAAGACCTTCCAGTCCTATGTAAGTGGAGAAGTTTTTAACATCAATAGATTCATGAATTGCAACTCTATCTATGTAGTATATGTTCTAGAGTGTTGCTGTGGAATACAGTATGTAGGTCGTACCTCTAGGAAGGCTAAGGTGCGCTGGGGGGAGCACTGGCGTAACTGTAAAAATTGTATTAAAAAAAAGATTAAACATAGCATTCCGGAACACTGTTTAAACAAACATAAGGGAAATCCTGATATCTTTAAATTTTACCCCATAGATTTTATTGCACCCTCAACAGATTATAATAGAATTATCCAGTTAAGGATCCGTGAAACTTTTTGGATCCACAAATTGAAAACTTTACACCCATTGGGCCTGAACTCAAATCTAGATTTAGCTGCCTTTAGTTAGACTGTCTCCCTATTCTTCTTTTATACCTATGATCATGTCCATTATCACTCGGGACCAATATTTATGAGAGTGAATCTCATACCAAGTTGCACTATAATGCAAACCACTTACATTTCCAAAACTTAAATTCATGATCTCTACACAAGGTTACAATTTTATATATATATATATATATATATATATATATATAGTATTGCAACATATTGCACTCAGAACATATTTCATAATATTACATATATTTTACGCACCTGAATGTCTAATACGGTGTCAATGAGTTAATGCATATCTGTTCCCCTGATGCATTTTAGAAAGAAAAAATTTCCCCCTCCATATCGATCAACATTATATGAGATAGACTAAAATAGCCTCTCTTCGAGACATGTGTATATATATTTGCCTCTTTGTTGAGGCTTATATAGATTTGCTTATAGCATACACTTAATGGAAAGTACACAAGGACACAACTTTTACCAGCATAATAGAAGACGGGATATATTCTATATTTTATTTTTACTAAGTACTGTGTATTCTTTTAAGATGTTTTCAAAATCTATTTTTCAGGATAAATACATTGTAACTTAGGGTCAAATACAAATTGTGACAATTATACAGATTTTAGATACAGATTGTATTTTATATGTTGCTTGTACTATCATTGTTTGTACAATCGTTTTTTTTTTCTGATCATCTTGTCTGTGATTGGTCTGATGTTGACCAATCAATTGTCTTGGCAGGCTTTTTAAATGTGCTTTTGTACTATTTGTGTTATACACCTGTTCTGATGAAACGGCCAGGAGCTTGTGGCCGAGAAACGCGTAGAAGCTCACCACAAATAAAGTGTTTTTACTTTTTTATACTAAGCCTTGCATTATTTGGCTTTTTTATCGTTGCTTGCCAAGCTTTTTTCCATTATTAGCAGAGTTTTATATCGAGTGTAGCTCTGCCGAGGACTGTTTGCTCATTACCAGCTTGCAGCATTGATTACACACAGAGAGCAGCTGCACGCTGTCTCTTCCCACAGCACAGCTACAGAGGATTTGGACTCAATCTATTGAGGAGAGCCCACAGCCGTCCGCTCAGGATTTTGGATGTCATCCAGCACAGCGTACTGACTGCTGCAAAACGTCAGCCTGCCTATTCGCACCACTTTCAATAAGGGTGCCAATACTCTTGTGAGTATATCTCTATTTGTCTTCACTTGCACTGTGATTCTCGCATACGAAACCTACTTGCACAATGAGGCGCTGTCTTCTTTTTTTGCATCATTTCTAGATATTGGGTCCTGATCAGACACCGTCAAGACCAGCTGCCGATTGCACTTTGAACAGTTTCTTTTGAATACTTCCACTGAGATGATAAAGATTCCCAGCATTTTACTTCAGAAACACTGACGATTCCAGCTACCAACTTTTATCACCACTTTTGGGACTCATATCACGATAAGCTTTTTTCTTCATATATATTTTTTAGAGTTTATATTATATATGTTATTTTTTGTATTATTTTAGCCGCTTAATTATTGGTGCTGATCCAGCAACCGTGTTTTGGGCTGCCTTGCACAAAGGTTCTCACATATATATATTTATAACAATCTAACATTGGATCTATATTTAGGGTTATTTCACACACATTTCAAAATTTACACTTTTCACATTGATTATTTCACTCAGTGACACACTTTAACTATTATTTTTTGGTAACTGCACTATCCAACACCGGATAAGGATTAATTAATCATTTTGAGTTCATTATCTGCCATTTTTGGAAGTTGATTTTGATTTTTTGCCCCAGGCGCACGCTATTACCATTTTTTATATTTGGTATTTTATTTGTTAGCTCTTAGATCAATTATAGCAGTGCTGCCTTTTTCAAGGATTATTATCTTTGGTTGATCATTTATTATCTATTTTTGCCTATCACTTGGAATATTACACCTCTGAAAACAACACCACTTCACTACAGTACGTTTATATTATTTTACACATCTAGACATTTTCCTTTTCTTTTCACTTATGTCCCTATAGAACATAACACATTCTGTAAGCCTGATATATATGACACAATATTTGGTCTTTTGTATATATTAGTAGGCATATCACATTACCACTACCACCAATATTATCCTTCACAACCTGCCACTTGTTTGGTCATATATATATATTTTTTCACACACCCACAGTGTAATATTTTATAAATCACCCTTTTAATTTATATTTAGTTAACAAAATGCAATCTAAAGAGGAAAGAAATAAGAAAATATCCACTTTCAATTTAATGGGACAATCATGCTCCAATGCCATGGAATCAGATCCTAATATAGTTACTTCTATGAAGGACCTTTTCCATGCCTTGGAGGATGAAATTCTTAAAGAACATCGACACTGGTGGGATCTTACTACTTTAGAGAAATATCTTGAAATGAAACAGATCCCTGAACAGAACACTGTTCCTTTAAGGAGGACACTGAACTCCTGGAGAAATGGTATAAGATCCTAGATGATTGTGCTTTCGATCTGATGAAAATTTTGATTGAACACAGACGCCTTTTATCAGATAAATGTAGTGAAAATATTGAAAAAATTCAAGCAGATCTAATAAAATACCTAGAGAATCCAGATTATGAACGACTTCTAAAGAGAATGTACGAACGCACTGACAAATTCCAAGAGGACTTAGTTCTATCTAAAAAAAAGAAGTTAGAGAGGGACAACAATGATTATTCAAAAAACCAAGTTTACACCTATAATAGGCAAATACAGACAATCCCAGAAGCAAATTCAGAGACATTAGAAAATGCATCAGGGGACAGAGAGTTACAATCATCACATGATAACGATATTCAACAAGGTAACAATTTTTCAAATAATAAACACAAACCGGCATATCGTACTAATTTCAGACAATTTAGACGACAAGAACACACTCATCCACATTCACAAAATAGATTTCATCATCAATCACACTACCATCAGCAACACTCTCATACTAGACAGGAACCATGGAACAGACAATCCTATTCTAATAGATATGAATTCAACCAAAATGACTCATGGAGCAGACAACATAGATCTGATTATCCCAACCAAAATGACCAACATTACAGACGAGACAATTTCAATCAGCATGACCAACACTCTAGACGAGATAGTCATAATAGAAATTATGAAACCCCCAGATTTCACAGATATAATCAGGGGGAACGAGACTTGAATAATCCTAGGGGACGAGAACATAGACCATATCATCCTGATTTTAGAACAAACAGTCCACTTAGAAACAGAACTGGGGACCAGGAACACCAAAAAGCCTCTCACAACAATTTTCAACATAACAACAGGTTCTCTCCACTAGCCTCTACATCTGATGACAATGTTTTTACAGAGAGACAAGCCAGAAATAATTCCAATCTGGCAGTCACATCTCCTTTTTTAGGGAATGCTCCGAAGTCAGGCAAAAATCCCCCAGACGAACGGAATTACAACAACAAAAAAAGACCATTTCACACAGACCAAGAGGGTCAAGAGGCCGAGGCCTTACCACCAAGAAAAAAGAATCACAATTAGAAAAGGGCATATTCAATTTGTCATCCCACAATCTCACCAGTCATGAAAAAAGGGTTTTAAAACAGGGTCTCTCCTTTTGCCCACCTAATCCACATAATAATTTTAATCTATTTGTCGATCTCAATCGCTTTACTAGAAAACTAGCACTCCAAAAATACTTTGCACAAAAGAACATAAAAAAATATAATCCAGAAGAAAAAAACACAGTCTGTATTCTCACAGATACCATGGATTATGGAAACAGAACCCCCACTATATATAGTACTGTCGATAATTTTACAACACATTTATATGAGGGCATAATACACAGCAATGTAAAGACAAAATCTTCTTTCTCCCCTCCTGGGCATAATCATTATATAGAGGTTTTCCAGAACTTAGTTCTGGAAGACTTTGAAAAAATCAAAAAGAAAAACTCTAAGAAGAGCTTTTATAAAAGACAGAGTGATAAATTAGCCATTCAGTCCCTTGCCAATAATCCTAATATTATCATTCGTGATGCTGATAAGGGGGGAGGGATCATTATTCAGGATCTGACAGAATATCTAAAAGAGGCAGATAGAATCTTGAAAGACACTGAATATTATAAAGCTCTATCATATAATCCTACTGCACAGTTTCTCACACTCTATCAATCTCTAATTAACAAAGGAGCTGCAAACAATATTCTCAACAAAAATGAATCTAGTTTCTTGAAAGTCAGTAATCCAAGTGTAGCCCATTACTACCATTTACCAAAAATTCACAAAAGTTTAACCAACCCGCCTGGTCGCCCTATTATTGCTGGTATTGACAATCTCACTTATAATTTATCCTATTATGTCGATATTATTTTGCAGAAATATGTTTTAGGTTTGCCCTCATACATCAAGGATGGCACAGATCTACTAAATAAAATCAAGAACATTAAAAACACAGGTGACCTTATATGGATCACATGTGACGTTAGTGCATTATATTCAAACATAGCACACCAATTGGGTCTTCAAGCATCAGCTACCTTTTTGAATCGTGATCTATATATGCCAAAAATACAGAGAGAATTTATTTTGGAGTGCATTGAGTTCATTCTTAAACACAATTATTTTATTTATCAAGACGTATATTATTTGCAGATTAAGGGGACGGCCATGGGCACCAGATTCGCCCCCAGCTTTGCCAATCTTTTCATGGGCATTTATGAGGAACTTTACATATATAACTCCTCAGCGGGGGCGAATCTGGTGCACTACGGCCGCTATATAGATGACTTGATTTTCATCTGGAAGGGCGACAAGACATCAGCACATACATTTACAGAATCCGTGAACAACAATAATATGGGCCTAACTTTCACGGCTAACATCAATTCAGAAACGATAGATTTTTTAGACTTGACACTAAGTTGGGACACAGACGGCAATCTTCGTTCAAAAACATTCTTCAAAAAAGTTGATAGTAATAGCTATTTAGATTACACAAGCAACCACCACAAAAAATGGTTATCCAATATACTGTATAGTCAGTTTGAAAGGATTAAACGTAACTGTTCAGATTCCAATTCTTTTGAGGAACAAAGTCACATAATATATGAAAGATTTACTGAAAAAGGCTATCCTTCTGACCTTTTAGATGACTGTTTGAGCAAAGTTAGAGATTTAGATAGGGAGAAATTGTTAAGTAAAGATAAACAAATTATAAACAAAGATGAAAATTATTCTCCAGAACCATTGTTCATAACACAATACAATTCCAACTACATGCAGATACAGAAGGCCATTAACAAGCATTGGCATATTATTAGGAGGGACCCTGTTTTAAAGACCCTTTTGGGTGAACATCCAAAAATTGTATATACTAGAGCACCAACACTCAGAAGCAAATTGGCACCTAGCAAAAAGGTCAAACATATTTCATCTAACTTACAATCTACGACTAAGCAGCAAAAAATCTCTCCCTTTTCCTCTTTTTTTGAAAGAATAGGAGTATACAAATGTGGACAAAAGAAGTGCAATACATGTAAAGTTATAACTTCTGGGAGAAAGACCTTCCAGTCCTATGTAAGTGGAGAAGTTTTTAACATCAATAGATTCATGAATTGCAACTCTATCTATGTAGTATATGTTCTAGAGTGTTGCTGTGGAATACAGTATGTAGGTCGTACCTCTAGGAAGGCTAAGGTGCGCTGGGGGGAGCACTGGCGTAACTGTAAAAATTGTATTAAAAAAAAGATTAAACATAGCATTCCGGAACACTGTTTAAACAAACATAAGGGAAATCCTGATATCTTTAAATTTTACCCCATAGATTTTATTGCACCCTCGACAGATTATAATAGAATTATCCAGTTAAGGATCCGTGAAACTTTTTGGATCCACAAATTGAAAACTTTACACCCAGTGGGCCTGAACTCAAATCTAGATTTAGCTGCCTTTAGTTAGACTGTCTCCCTATTCTTCTTTTATACCTATGATCATGTCCATTATCACTCGGGACCAATATTTATGAGAGTGAATCTCATACCAAGTTGCACTATAATGCAAACCACTTACATTTCCAAAACTTAAATTCATGATCTCTACACAAGGTTACAATTTTATATATATATATATATATATATATATATATATATATATAGTATTGCAACATATTGCACTCAGAACATATTTCATAATATTACATATATTTTACGCACCTGAATGTCTAATACGGTGTCAATGAGTTAATGCATATCTGTTCCCCTGATGCATTTTAGAAAGAAAAAATTTCCCCCTCCATATCGATCAACATTATATGAGATAGACTAAAATAGCCTCTCTTCGAGACATGTGTATATATATTTGCCTCTTTGTTGAGGCTTATATAGATTTGCTTATAGCATACACTTAATGGAAAGTACACAAGGACACAACTTTTACCAGCATAATAGAAGACGGGATATATTCTATATTTTATTTTTACTAAGTACTGTGTATTCTTTTAAGATGTTTTCAAAATCTATTTTTCAGGATAAATACATTGTAACTTAGGGTCAAATACAAATTGTGACAATTATACAGATTTTAGATACAGATTGTATTTTATATGTTGCTTGTACTATCATTGTTTGTACAATCGGTTTTTTTTTCTGATCATCTTGTCTGTGATTGGTCTGATGTTGACCAATCAATTGTCTTGGCAGGCTTTTTAAATGTGCTTTCGTACTATTTGTGTTATACACCTGTTCTGATGAAACGGCCAGGAGCTTGTGGCCGAGAAACGCGTAGAAGCTCACCACAAATAAAGTGTTTTTACTTTTTTATACTAAGCCTTGCATTATTTGGCTTTTTTATCGTTGCTTGCCAAGCTTTTTTCCATTATTAGCAGAGTTTTATATCGAGTGTAGCTCTGCCGAGGACTGTTTGCTCATTACCAGCTTGCAGCGTTGATTACACACAGAGAGCAGCTGCACGCTGTCTCTTCCCACAGCACAGCTACAGAGGATTTGGACTCGATCTATTGAGGAGAGCCCACAGCCGTCCGCTCAGGATTTCGGATGTCATCCGGCACAGCGTACTGACTGCTGCAAAACGTCAGCCTGCCTATTCGCACCACTTTCAATAAGGGTGCCAATACTCTTGTGAGTATATCTCTATTTGTCTTCACTTGCACTGTGATTCTCGCATACGAAACCTACTTGCACAATGAGGCGCTGTCTTCTTTTTTTGCATCATACATAAACATACTCATACACACACTTACATATATACACATACAATCACATACAATCACTCTTACATACACACTCATACACAACATACACACACATATACATACACACTCATACACAACATACACACACACACAGCACACAAACATAAATACACACACACACACTTACATACACATACAATCACATACAATTACTCTTACATACACACACAACACACAAACATACATATACACACACACACTTACATATATACACATACAATCACTCTTACATACACACACAACACACAAACATACATATACACACACACTTACATATATGCACATATATTTACATACAATTACTCTTACATACACACTCATACACAACATACATGCACACACAACACACAAACATACGTATAAACACACACATATATACACATACAATCACATACAATTACGCTTACATACACACTCATACACAACATACACACACACACATATACATACGCACACAACACACAAACATACATATACACACACACACATATATACACATACAATCACATACAATTACGCTTACATACACACTCATACACAACATACACACACACACATATACATACACACACAACACACAAACATACATATACACACACACACACTTACATATATACACATACAATCACATACAATTACTCTTACTTACACACACAACATGCTTGTGCAAAGATAAATGCAATGATTGTGCAATGATAAATATAGCTATAGTGAATCATGTCCGCTCGACACTTCATAAATCAAGCCCTATGTGTGAAAATGGAGCCACTACACAAAAAGTAAAGCTAACTATTTTAGTAACCAGATCGTACTTAGGCTGCCTGGCCATTTAAATAACAGCACCTAATAGCCGGTCATATCATACAACCATCAGGCAAATTCTGTTTATTTATTGGCAGCTATGTTGCATATGTTTTCTAAATTAAAGGGACATGAAACCCAATTTTTTTCCTTCATGATTTATATTGAGCAAATCATTTTAAACAACTTTCCAATTTACTTCTGTTATTTAATTTGCTATGTTCTATTGGCATTCTTTGTTGATATACATATCTAGGTAGGTTCAGGAGCTGCAATGCATTACTGGGAGCTAGCTGTTGATTAGTGGCTGCATATCTAATCCTCTGGTCATTGGCTACCCTGGTGTGTTCAACTAGCTCACGGTAGTGCAAAGCTACTCCTTCAACAAATTGTACTAAGAGAATTAATCAAATTCCATAATAGAAGTAAACTGTAAAGCTATTTAAACTTGTATTCTCTATCTGAATCATAAAATACGTTTTTTGGGGTTTCATATTCCTTTAAACCTATGGGATTTAAAACATTTATTCTGAATACTTGTTGAGATGTGATACATTTGATTTGATACTATATTTTCAAGGTTAAATAATACATTTAATACTGCAATGGGTATAAATAAATACCATTGTTAAAGATCTGTGCAAAATAAAGTGTTAGATCATAATAATATCTTGATGCTATCCTTGGTAAACACATAGTAATTGAATGTAGGACAGAATGAAACAACTTGCCTTTTATGATATTTATTCTTAGTACTCAATATTCATATTTTATTGATTTCTTGCATTACATCTGCATAACAATGACAATGCAACCTTGCTTGCTTCAGTGAGCTAAAAATACAATATTAGACTGAAAATATCATGCAAAATGCTTCTCAGTGGTTATAACAACAACGCAACTGAACCAAAAAGATGGTTTGCTGATGAGAAATCAAATGCATAATTAATGCAAAGCGACCACCAATTTTTCTTATCATTGACCTTCAGAGTCCAGTGGACTAACCTATTTCAAGTTATTTACCGAGATTCATTGAGCTTAAACAGTGAGGTAGATATTTTCCATTCCTATTTTATCTGCTGGACAGAGATCATACACTTTAGATAATTTGCTTTATGTCAAGGGTGCCCAAACTTTAATGAGATTATCTTATAATCAGCTTTGTCATTTGTATTTATTCCATAGCCTTTCCGATTTTTATGTCCCTGTATAGAGCCTACTAATATTCACTAGAACTTTAACTTTAATTGGCTTCACGGAATACTGTGTTAGGGCTTGATATTCAAAACCTCGCAGCTCAGGAGAAATAATTGAAGAAGTGTTGTCGGTATGGTGAGGACCTTTAAAAAAAATTAGAAACAGAAATTTTAACTTGAGACTTGTTTATGTTGCTGTTTAGTGTTCTTTATGTGAAAAAGAGACTCCTACATTACAATACAAGGTCTATAAAAAAACTAAGATTTTGCGTGATTTTTCTTTATGCCGGTGAGGTTTTGAATATCAGGCCCTTAGAGAGACTAAATGACATGGTTGCATTGCACAGTATACCCATGCCGTATACACATCTCATCACACAGTTCCGTTAAAGATAAATTAAAGAGTACATAAATTTTAAATATATAATTATGTTTTTAAAGTATACATTAGCCTGAAAATAGTATAAAGATTTTTTTATTAGTTGTTTTAATCAGAAGAATTAAGCATTTTTAGTTTCTTTAATGTACTTAAGTTTCTAAAAAGTAATGAGTGCTGCTATGTTGAAATCTAAGTTTCTTTTATCTAATCTCTTCTGCTGAGGACAATTTAAGACAGATAAAGTGTGCAACATTGGCTGTGTGTAATGTACTACTTAACAGTGTTCAAAGTACCTTTATTATTGCTATATTTCATACATATATTATTTGCATTCAAATCAAAATGTTATATCCCTTTAACAGTGATAGAAGGTTTTTTTCTGATACATTTTCCTTTGGCAGCCCCCTGTGACAGCCATTAGCAATCACAGACTCATATCTGTATACTCTATGAACTCTTGCACATGCTCAGTAGGAGTGTATTTAAAATGATTGTCTACATTTTGATAATAAAAGTAAATTGGATTTTTTTTTATTGTGTGCTCATTCTGAATCATGAACAACACATTTTGACTAGTGACATATTTTCCTATATCCTGGTCAGTCTGTGTCACTGGATGACTAATGCTGCACACCTCTTAGTTTTAGCTTAATTAAGCTGTACAGGAACAAAAATTATTTCTAAATTATTTTAGAATTATATGTGCAAAACCTCATAAAACTTTAACGTATTAGCTGTTATTGAGCTGCATTAGATGTATTGTATGCAAAAGACTGTATAGCTTATCATCACTACTGTTCAATAGTTTTGATTTAATTTTGTTAATGCTGTAATCTGCAGAATTTATCTTTTTCATCTTTTTTCTTTAAAGAAAAATAAATAAAAAGTTTTGTTTGGATCATAATGCCAGTAGAGAGAACCAGCAAAATGTACTACTTGATTTATATTAATGCAAGTGCTGAACATATAAAAATACATAACAAGGTTCATTTTTAACTATCAAATATTTCAGTTTTTTTAGTTTTTTTTGTCAAGGCCGGATTGGCCTACCAAGAAATCAGGAAATTCCCCCGTGGACCGTAGCAGCTGGGGCTGACCAGTTACAATTTAAGGGGTGGTCCTGCTGGTCAGGTGATGCAGCTGTATCATCTCTTTTCTCCTCTGAGCTATATGCATTAAGATCACAAAGTACTTCCTTGTAATATTTATTTCCTAGCCTATGTACCATTTATTAGCCCTCTTTTGAATGGTTTCTAATGTCTTGTCAAGTCCCTCTGAGACACACTGATTTTAGTGTCACAGCACATTTTCACACTGTAAAGGAGAGTTATGGATGAAACTGGTGGCTTTATAACAACAATCTGGCATTACAAATATAATTTAATTCTGAAAAAAATATTAGGGGAGGAGTATCCCAGTAATCGCCTTGATAAAAATGGGGCGTTGCACACTCATACATTTATTTTGAATGAAATAAAATGTTTCACAAGTCCAATATATATCAGAATTAGCCCTTTTGTAGGATGTTTCCCACTTAAAAAACACCGTCAAGAAATGGCCACTTAAAATCCTTTAAAAAAATGCTACAAGTTCTTAAAAATAACTTAAAATTAGTCAATACTTCTTATGTAATCTATTCCAAGTATTGAGGTATTGTAGTAAACACCACATTTTGGGCTAGATTACAAGTAGAGCTCTAAATATTGCTTTTGTGAAAGCGATTTTTGCGCTCCACTGAGTAATACCAGCGCACGCTAATGTGAGCTGGTATTACAAGTTGACAGTAATGGAATTGTGAGCTCCGTTCGCATTGCTGGGAAGCATTGCGCTCATGAGAGCATGCTTCCATAGGCTCCATTGGGAGCCTCCGTCTGATGCCATTATGCAATCAATTAACGCTCTGCTTGTAATCTAGCCCTTTGTAATTAAGAAATGGCCACTTAAAATCCTTTAAAAAAACTCTCCAGGTTAGAAACATCGAAAAAATAGAAACATCAAATTTAACGGTAGATAAGAACCAAAATGGCCCATCAAGTCTACCCATATTTCATGTTACTTTTTCCTTAGGATAGCCTTATGCATGTCCCAGGCATTTTTTAATTCCTTTACAGTCTTTGTGTTTACCACCTCAAATGTTAGTTCCTTCCATTAATCCACCACCCTTTCTGTAAAAAAATGCTTCCTCAAATTTCTCCTGAATCTGCTACCCTCTAACTTTAGATTGTGACCCCTTGTTTTTCATCAAAGTAAATTAAAATTAGTCAACACTCCTTATGTGATCAATTCCAAGTATTAATGTATTGTAGTATATTTCAAACAAGACACTCCAGTTCCCACAGGTTACCTTAAAGAGGCTACTGATCTCTCTGTCTCTATTTCCAACCTACCTGATTACTGACAAATCTGTTGTTCTAAAGAAAGAATTTGGTTAGTGTTTCTGGCTTAGTAGTCAAGAGAGAATGCCGTACAGTGTTTGAAGATCGGTGCACACCAAGGACTCACTGAGGACGGGAACGGCATTCTCTCTAGATCATTAAGCCAGAAACAGAGTGTAGGTCGGAAAGAGAGACTGGGAAGATCAGTAGCCTCTGTAAGATAACCAGTGGGAACCGGAGTATCTGGTTTGAAGTATACTACAATACATCAGTACTTAGATAGATCACATAAGGAGTATTGACTAATTTTACTTTGAAGAACTTGAAAGGTTTTTTAAAAAGCTTTTAAGTGGCCATTTCTTGATTATAAAAGCTGGTGTTTTTAAGTGGGAGACATCCCACAAAAGGAACTGACTAGTAAGTAGAAGGAGCGCCTAAATAAAAGGCCAGGTCTGACAAGGGGATAGTGAGAATAATAAGTATGATAATGATGATAAATATCGAAAATGACTTGTGGTTGGAGATCGTGGTGTGGTGGTATAGACAATAGTAATGTTACAATCCTAACACATGTAAAATATACACATAGAAAATTTAATAACAAATGTTAATTAAACACAATAATAATACATGGATCCATGATACAATAAAAACAGAATCAATAATACAATAAAAGCAAATATATTAAAAACAATGAGAACGCTAATTTTATTGTATTATTGATTCTGTTTTTATTGTATCATGGATCCATGTATTATTATTGTGTTTAATTAACATTTGTTATTAAATTTTCTATGTGTATATTTTACATGTGCTAGGATTGTAACATTACTATTGTCTATACCACCACACCACGATCTCCAACCACAAGTCATTTTCGATATTTATCGTCATTATCATACTTATTATTCTCACTATCCATTTGTCAGACCTGGCCTTTTATTTAGGCGCTCCTTCTACTTACTAGTCAGTTCCATATTGTTTGTTATGAGTAATTAGGGACCCATTTGTTTTAGGAGCTAGAGGTCTAGTTTGAGTTAGCGCCGCCGGATAAATCCTATTTCCGACATCCCACAAAAGGACTAATTCTGATATATATTGGACTTGTGAAATATTTGATTTGATTCAAAATACATATGTGTAATATTATAACTTTTAGCTTTAGGCACACTGTTTTTATGTTTTAGTATTTATATATATTATCTATTAGGGAAGAGGATACATTTTAGCGCATACCTTTTTTTTATTGTTCTTTTTATCCCCTATAAAATTAGCCAGAAGGGGGGTACATTTTGATAGCGAACACTCCCAATTCAATATTCATAGACTAATGTTTTAGCATCAGCAATGCATCAGGAATGCTTTTGAATCAGATAAATAGAAATAAACCATGGCCAAGCCAAATTAATGGCGAAGAGGAACTGCAGTGGACACTGTTACTGCTCCTGAAAGAGACTGAAGATTCATAATAGTGGTATCTGTATCACACTACAACATTCTATGGATTTAGATTTTTGGGGGGTGACATTTAGGAGGAGGAACTTTAGGAGTAGGGTTAATGTGCTTGGGAGTCCTGTGCTGGAGGTATTTGTGTGAGTGGGGTTGTAAAGGATGGGGGTCATGTAATAGGGCCAGAGCAATTTATTGAGTTTCGGGGGCTGGGTCAAAGGTTAGGGTAAGTGCAGAGTCATGATTCAGTTTACTTGCTGAAAGGAGCATGATTTTGACTCCTGCAGCAGTGGTGGGCATACCATCTGGGATCATTTCTTCTGGGAAGCATGTTTATATAATAATTGTAGGTGGTCGTTAGGATAACAGGGTAGTAACACTTGTACAAATGTGACATAGGTATTACTGTTTATTTCTATAGTAGTGCACTGTCACTAAAAAATAACAATTGTTAAACAGTTGATAAAAAAATGCTTATCTAATATTGCATTATCAGTCTTTTCATGTTTGTTGAGATCTTTCATTGGACTATAATGATTTAGTTGTTACATGAACAGATTGGGGGGTAGTTATCAAGCCGTCAACCTCAAATACGCTGGAATACCGCAGCGTATTTGTGGCGAGGCTGATACGCCTTAGTTATCAAAGGCTCGAGACCGGCAAAAGTAGAATTTTGTGACGTAAGCTTCGATCCGCCGGACTCAGTCCGACACAGATCGATTCTTACGTCACTCCAGATGTTCCGCACACAAGTGCGGCACATTCTCACTACTTTTGCTAGTTATCAAAAAACTAGTAGGTACGCTCGGCACTTTTACGGCCCAGCGTACCTGGTTTTCAATAGACATGTGCACCGCTAAAAAATTCGGTTCGTTTTCGGTTCGGATCGATTCGGACTTTTAGAATTTCGTTTCGGATCGAATCTGATTCGGCAAAATTTGAATAAATTCGTTTCGGATTTATTCGGATCCGAATAAATTCGTTTCGGATTTATTCGGATTCGGCTGAATTCGGTTCTATTCCGTTCCGAAATTCGGTATGTTTTTACTACACTAACACCCATTTAGTACACTAAGTCACTAACACCCATAAACTACCTATGAACCACTAAACCGAGGCCCCCCCACATCGCAAACCCTATAATAACATTATTTAACTCCTAATCTGCCGATCGGATATCGCCGCCGCCTACATTATAGCTATTAACCCCTAATCTGCTGTCCCTAACACCGCCGACCCCTACATTATAGTTATTAACCCCTAATCTGCCTCCCCCAACGTCGCCGCAATCTAACTATAAGTATTAACCCCTAATCTGCCGACCCGATATCGCCGCCGCCTACATTATAGCTATTAACCCCTAATCTGCTGTCCCTAACACCGCCGACCCCTACATTATAGTTATTAACCCCTAATCTGCCTCCCCCAACGTCGCCGCAATCTAACTATAAGTATTAACCCCTAATCTGCCGACCCGATATCGCCACCGCCTACATTATAGCTATTAACCCCTAATCTGCTGTCCCTAACACCGCCGACCCCTACATTATAGTTATTAACCCCTAATCTGCCTCCCCCCAACGTCGCCGCAATCTAACTACAAGTATTAACCCCTAATCTGCCGACCGCAAATCGCCGCCACTATAATAAATGTATTAACCCCTAAACCGCCGCACTCCCGCCTCGCAAACACTATAATACATTTTATTAACCCCTAATCTGCCCTCCCTAACATCGCCGCCACCTACCTACAATTATTAACCCCTAATCTCCCGCCCCCATCGTCGCCGCTACTATAATAAGGTTATTAACCCCTAAACCTAAGTCTAACCCTAACCCTAACACCCCCTAACTTAAATATAATTTAAATAAAACGAAATAAATTTACTATAGTTAAATAAATGAATCCTATTTAAAACTAAAGACTTACCTGTAAAATAAACCCTAAGATAGCTGCAATATAACTAATAGTTACATTGTAGCTATCTTAGCATTTATATTTATTTTACAGGCAACTTTGTATTTATTTTAACTAGGTACAATAGTTATTAAATAGTTAATAACTATTTAATAACTACCTAGCTAAAATAAATACAAATTTACCTGTAAAATAAATCCTAACCTAAGTTACACTAACACCTAACACTACACTATCATTAAATTAACTAAATAAATGAATCATATTTAAAACAAAATACTTACCTGTAAAATAAACCCTAATATAGCTGCAATATAACTAATAGTTACATTGTAGCTATTTTAGCATTTATATTTATTTTACAGGCAACTTTGTATTTATTTTAACTAGGTACAAAAGCTATTAAATAGTTATTGACTAATTAATAGCTACCTAGTTAAAATAATTACAAAATTACCTGTAAAATAAATCCTAACCTAAGTTACAATTAAACCTAATTAACTACAAGTACCTACAATTATCTACAATTAAATAAACTAAAGTACAAAACCCCCCCACTAAATTAAAAAAACAAACAAACACTAAATTACAAAAAATAAAAAAATATTACAAGAATTTTAAACTAATTACACCTAATCTAAGCCCCCTAATAAAATAACAAAGCCCCCCAAAATAAAAAAAATGCCCTACCCTATACTAAATTACAAAAGTTAACAGCTATATTACCTTACCAGCCCTGAACAGGGCCCTTTGCGGGGCATGCCCCAAAGAAAACAGCTCTTTTGCCTGTAAAAAAAAAAACACAACCCCCCCCCCACATTACAACCCACCACCCACATACCCCTACTCTAACCCAAACCCCCCTTAAATAAACCTAACACTACCCCCTGAAGATCTCCCTACCTTGAGTCGTGTTCACCCAGCCGGGCCGAAGTCTTCATCCGATGGGGCAGAAGAGGACATCCAGACCGGCAGAAGTCTTCATCCAAGCGGGGCAAGAAGAGGTCTTCCATCCATCATACAAGTACCAAAATACAAACAAACACTAAATTACAAAAAATAATAAAATATTACAATAATTTTAAACTAATTACACCTAATCTAAGCCCCCTACTAGCTATTAATATAGCTTCAATATAACTAATAGTTACATTGTAGCTATTTTAGGATTTATATTTATTTTACAGGCAACTTTGTATTTATTTTAACTAGGTACAATAGCTATTAAATAGTTAATAACTATTTAATAACTACCTAGCTAAAATAAATACAAATTTACCTGTAAAATAAATCATAACCTAAGTTACAATTACACCTAACACTACACTATCATTAAATTAAATAAATAAATGAATCCTATATAAAACTAAAGACTTACCTGTAAAATAAACCCTAATATAGCTGCAATATAACTAATAGTTACATTGTAGCTATTTTAGCATTTATATTTATTGTACAGGCAACTTTGTATTTATTTTAACTAGGTACAATAGCTATTAAATAGATATTTACTGTTTAATAGCTACCTAGTTAAAATAATTACAAAATTACCTGTAAAATAAATCCTAACCTAAGTTACAATTAAACCTAACACTACACTATCATTAAATAAATTAACTACAAGTACCTACAATTAAATACAATTAAAAAACTAAACTAAAGTACAACCCCCCCCCACTAAATTACAAAAAATAAAAAAATATTACAAGAATTTTAAACTAATTACACCTAATCTAAGCCCCCTAATAAAATAACAAAGCCCCCCAAAATAAAAAAAATGCCCTACCCTATACTAAATTACAAAAGTTAACAGCTCTATTACCTTACCAGCCCTGAACAGGGCCTTTTGCGGGGCATGCCCCAAAGAAAACAGCTCTTTTGCCTGTAAAAAAAAACACAACCCCCCCCCCCCCACATTACAACCCACCACCCACATACCCCTACTCTAACCCAAACCCCCCTTAAATAAACCTAACACTACCCCCCTGAAGATCTCCCTACCTTGAGTCGTGTTCACCCAGCCGGGCCGAAGTCTTCATCCGATGGGGCAGAAGAGGACATCCAGACTGGCAGAAGTCTTCATCCAAGCGGGGCAAGAAGAGATCTTCCATCCATCAGAAAAGTACAAAAAAACAAACAAACACTAAATTAGCAAAAATAATAAAATATTGCAATAATTTTAAACTAATTACACCTAATCTAAGCCCCCTACTAGCTATTAATATAGCTACAATATAACTAATAGTTACATTGTAGCTATTTTAGGATTTATATTTATTTTACAGGCAACTTTGTATTTATTTTAACTAGGTACAATAGCTATTAAATAGTTAATAACTACCTAGCTAAAATAAATACAAATTTACCTGTAAAATAAACCCTAACCTAAGTTACAATTACACCTAACACTACACTGTCATTAAATTAACTAAATAAATTAATCCTATATAAAACTAAATACTTACCTGTAAAATAAACTCTAATATAGCTACAATATAACTAATAGTTATATTGTAGCTATTTTAGCATTTATATTTATTTTACAGGCAACTTTGTATTTATTTTAACTAGGTACAAAAGCTATTAAATAGTTATTGACTAATTAATAGCTACCTAGTTAAAATAATTACAAAATTACCTGTAAAATAAATCCTAACCTAAGTTACTATTAAACCTAACTCTACACTATCATTAAATAAATTAACTACAAGTACCTACAATTAAATACAATGAAATAAACTAAACTAAAGTACAAAAAAAACAAACACTAAATTACAAAAAATAAAAAAAATTACAAGAATTTTAAACTAATTACACCTAATCTAAGCCCCCTAATAAAATAACAAAGCCCCCCAAAATAAAAAAATGCCCTACCCTATACTAAATTACAAAAGTAATCAGCTCTATTACCTTACCAGCCCTGAACAGGGCCTTTTGCGGGGGCATGCCCCATAGAAAACAGCTCTTTTGCCTGTAAAAAAAAACACAATACCCCCCCCCCACATTACAACCCACCACCCACATACCCCTACTCTAACCCAAACCCCCCTTAAATAAACCTAACACTACCCCCCTGAAGATCTCTCTACCGTGTCTTCACCCAGCGGGCCGAAGTCTTCATCCGATCGGGCAGAAGAGGACATCCAGACCGGCAGAAGTCTTCATCCAAGCGGGGCAAGAAGAGGTCTTCCATCCATCAGAAGTCTTGATCCAGGCGGCATCTTCTCTGTTCATCCATCCGGAGCGGAGCGGCAGCATCCTGAAGACATCCCACGCAGAGCATCCTCTTCTTTCTTGATCCGACGACTAGGTGGCTGTACCTTTAAGTGACGTCATCCAAGATGGCATCCCTTGAATTCCGATTGGCTGATAGGATTCTATCAGCCAATCGGAATTAAGGTATGAAAAATCTGATTGGCTGATTCAATCAGCCAATCAGATTCAAGTTCAATCCGATTGGCTGATCCAATCAGCCAATCAGATTGAGCTCGCATTCTATTGGCTGATCGGAACAGCCAATAGAATGCGAGGTCAATCTGATTGGCTGATTCCATCAGCCAATCGGATTGAACTTGAATCTGATTGGCTGATTAAATCAGCCAATCAGATTTTTCCTACCTTAATTCCGATTGGCTGATAGAATCCTATCAGCCAATCGGAATTCAAGGGACGCCATCTTGGATGACGTCACTTAAAGGTACAGTCACCTAGTCGTCGGATCAAGAAAGAAGAGGATGCTCTGCGTGGGATGTCTTCAGGATGCTGCCGCTCCGCTCCGGATGGATGAACAGAGAAGATGCCGCCTGGATCAAGACTTCTGATGGATGGAAGACCTCTTCTTGCCCCGCTTGGATGAAGACTTCTGCCGGTCTGGATGTCCTCTTCTGCCCGATCGGATGAAGACTTCGGCCCGCTGGGTGAAGACACGGTAGAGAGATCTTCAGGGGGGTAGTGTTAGGTTTATTTAAGGGGGGTTTGGGTTAGAGTAGGGGTATGTGGGTGGTGGGTTGTAATGTGGGGGGGGGTATTGTGTTTTTTTTTACAGGCAAAAGAGCTGTTTTCTATGGGGCATGCCCCGCAAAAGGCCCTGTTCAGGGCTGGTAAGGTAATAGAGCTGATTACTTTTGTAATTTAGTATAGGGTAGGGCATTTTTTTATTTTGGGGGGCTTTGTTATTTTATTAGGGGGCTTAGATTAGGTGTAATTAGTTTAAAATTCTTGTAATTTTTTTTATTTTTTGTAATTTAGTGTTTGTTTTTTTTGTACTTTAGTTTAGTTTATTTCATTGTATTTAATTGTAGGTACTTGTAGTTAATTTATTTAATGATAGTGTAGAGTTAGGTTTAATAGTAACTTAGGTTAGGATTTATTTTACAGGTAATTTTGTAATTATTTTAACTAGGTAGCTATTAAACAGTAAATATCTATTTAATAGCTATTGTACCTAGTTAAAATAAATACAAAGTTGCCTGTAAAATAAATATAAATGCTAAAATAGCTACAATATAACCATTAGTTATATTGTAGCTATATTAGGGTTTATTTTACAGGTAAGTATTTAGTTTTATATAGGATTAATTTATTTAGTTAATTTAATGATAGTGTAGTGTTAGGTGTAATTGTAACTTAGGTTAGGGTTTATTTTACAGGTAAATTTGTATTTATTTTAGCTAGGTAGTTATTAACTATTTAATAGCTATTGTACCTAGTTAAAATAAATACAAAGTTGCCTGTAAAATAAATATAAATCCTAAAATAGCTACAATGTAACTATTAGTTATATTGTAGCTATATTAATAGCTAGTAGGGGGCTTAGATTAGGTGTAATTAGTTTAAAATTATTGTAATATTTTATTATTTTTGCTAATTTAGTGTTTGTTTGTTTTTTTGTACTTTTCTGATGGATGGAAGACCTCTTCTTGCCCCGCTTGGATGAAGACTTCTGCCAGTCTGGATGTCCTCTTCTGCCCCATCGGATGAAGACTTCGGCCCGGCTGGGTGAACACGACTCAAGGTAGGGAGATCTTCAGGGGGGTAGTGTTAGGTTTATTTAAGGGGGGTTTGGGTTAGAGTAGGGGTATGTGGGTGGTGGGTTGTAATGTGGGGGGAGGGATTGTGTTTTTTTTTTACAGGCAAAAGAGCTGTTTTCTTTGGGGCATGCCCCGCAAAGGGCCCTGTTCAGGGCTGGTAAGGTAATAGAGCTGTTAACTTTTGTAATTTAGTATAGGTTAGGGCATTTTTTTTATTTTGGGGGGCTTTGTTATTTTATTAGGGGGCTTAGATTAGGTGTAATTAGTTTAAAATTCTTGTAATATTTTTTTATTTTTTGTAATTTAGTGGGGGGGGTTTGTACTTTAGTTTAGTTTTTTTAATTGCATTTAATTGTAGGTACTTGTAGTTAATTTATTTAATGATAGTGTAGTGTTAGGTTTAATTGTAACTTAGGTTAGGATTTATTTTACAGGTAATTTTGTAATTATTTTAACTAGGTAGCTATTAAATAGTCAATATCTATTTAATAGCTATTGAACCTAGTTAAAATGAATACAAAGTTGCCTGTACAATAAATATAAATGCTAAAATAGCTACAATGTAACTATTAGTTATATTGCAGCTATATTAGGGTTTATTTTACAGGTAAGTCTTTAGTTTTATATAGGATTCATTTATTTAGTTAATTTAATGATAGTGTAGTGTTAGGTGTAATTGTAACTTAGGTTATGATTTATTTTACAGGTAAATTTGTATTTATTTTAGCTAGGTAGTTATTAAATAGTTATTAACTATTTAATAACTATTGTACCTAGTTAAAATAAATACAAAGTTGCCTGTAAAATACATATAAATCCTAAAATAGCTACAATGTAACTATTAGTTATATTGAAGCTATATTAATAGCTAGTAGGGGGCTTAGATTAGGTGTAATTAGTTTAAAATTATTGTAATATTTTATTATTTTTTGTAATTTAGTGTTTGTTTGTATTTTGGTACTTGTATGATGGATGGAAGACCTCTTCTTGCCCCACTTGGATGAAGACTTCTGCCGGTCTGGATGTCCTCTTCTGCCCCATCGGATGAAGACTTCGGCCCGGCTGGGTGAACACGACTCAAGGTAGGGAGATCTTCAGGGGGGTAGTGTTAGGTTTTTTTAAGGGGGGTTTGGGTTAGAGTAGGGGTATGTGGGTGGTGGGTTGTAATGTGGGGGGGGGGATTGTGTTTTTTTTTTACAGGCAAAAGAGCTGTTTTCTTTGGGGCATGCCCCGCAAAGGGCCCTGTTCAGGGCTGGTAAGGTAATAGAGCTGTTAACTTTTGTAATTTAGTATAGGGTAGGGCATTTTTTTTATTTTGGGGGGCTTTGTTATTTTATTAGGGGGCTTAGATTAGGTGTAATTAGTTTAAAATTCTTGTAATATTTTTTTATTTTTTGTAATTTAGTGTTTGTTTTTTTTTGTAATTTAGTGGGGGGGTTTTGTACTTTAGTTTATTTAATTGTAGATAATTGTAGGTACTTGTAGTTAATTAGGTTTAATTGTAACTTAGGTTAGGATTTATTTTACAGGTAATTTTGTAATTATTTTAACTAGGTAGCTATTAATTAGTCAATAACTATGTAATAGCTATTGTACCTAGTTAAAATAAATACAAAGTTGTCTGTAAAATAAATATAAATGCTAAAATAGCTACAATGTAACTATTAGTTATATTGCAGCTATATTAGGGTTTATTTTACAGGTAAGTATTTTGTTTTAAATAGGATTCATTTATTTAGTTAATTTAATGATAGTGTAGTGTTAGGTGTTAGTGTAACTTAGGTTAGGATTTATTTTACAGGTAAATTTGTATTTATTTTAGCTAGGTAGTTATTAAATAGTTATTAACTATTTAATAACTATTGTACCTAGTTAAAATAAATACAAAGTTGCCTGTAAAATAAATATAAATGCTAAGATAGCTACAATGTAACTATTAGTTATATTGCAGCTATCTTAGGGTTTATTTTACAGGTAAGTCTTTAGTTTTAAATAGGATTCATTTATTTAACTATAGTAAACTTATTTCGTTTTATTTAAATTATATTTAAGTTAGGGGGTGTTAGGGTTAGGGTTAGACTTAGGTTTAGGGGTTAATAACCTTATTATAGTAGCGGCGACGATGGGGGCGGGAGATTAGGGGTTAATAATTGTAGGTAGGTGGCGGCGATGTTAGGGAGGGCAGATTAGGGGTTAATAAAATGTATTATAGTGTTTGCGAGGCGGGAGTGCGGCGGTTTAGGGGTTAATACATTTATTATAGTGGCGGCGATTTGCGGTCGGCAGATTAGGGGTTAATACTTGTAGTTAGATTGCGGCGACGTTGGGGGAGGCAGATTAGGGGTTAATAACTATAATGTAGGGGTCGGCGGTGTTAGGGACAGCAGATTAGGGGTTAATAGCTATAATGTAGGCGGCGGCGATATCGGGTCGGCAGATTAGGGGTTAATACTTGTAGTTAGATTGCGGCGACGTTGGGGGAGGCAGATTAGGGGTTAATAACTATAATGTAGGGGTCGGCGGTGTTAGGGACAGCAGATTAGGGGTTAATAGCTATAATGTAGGCGGCGGCGATATCGGGTCGGCAGATTAGGGGTTAATACTTGTAGTTAGATTGCGGCGACGTTGGGGGAGGCAGATTAGGGGTTAATAACTATAATGTAGGGGTCGGCGGTGTTAGGGACAGCAGATTAGGGGTTAATAGCTATAATGTAGGCGGCGGTGATATCGGGTCGGCAGATTAGGGGTTAATACTTGTAGTTAGATTGCGGCGACGTTGGGGGAGGCAGATTAGGGGTTAATAACTATAATGTAGGGGTCGGCGGTGTTAGGGACAGCAGATTAGGGGTTAATAGCTATAATGTAGGCGGCGGCGATATTCGGTCGGCAGATTAGGGGTTAATAAAATAATGCAGGTGTCAGCGATAGCGGAGGCAGCAGATTAGGGGTTAATAAGTGTTAGATTAGGGGTGTTTAGAGACTCGGGGTACATGTTAGGGTGTTAGGTGCAGACTTAGTGTTTCCCCATAGGAAACAATGGGGCTGCGGTGTTAGTTTTTTTTCAGCCGAAACTCCCATTGTTTCCTATGGGGAAATGCCGAATCTTAACGAGCTAATTCGGATTTATTCGGAGATACGGCAGCTATTTCGGATTCATTCGGTAGATTCGGAAGTATTTTAATTCGGAAATCCGAATCGATCCGAATCTCCGAATTTACCGAATTTACCGAATTTCCGAATTAATCCGAAACGAACCGCACATGTCTAGTTTTCAAACCGCCACCCCTGGAGGCGGCGGATCCCATAGGAATCAATGTGAGTCTGACCATAGCGAAAGTACAAGTTCGCTGCTGACAGACATCCCATTGATTCCTATGGGAGCTGTCTACACCTAACACCCTAACATGTACCCCAAGTCTAAACACCACTAATCTGTCCCCCCCTACACCGCCGCAACTAAATAAAGTTATTACCCCCTAAACCGCCGCTCCCGGAGCCCACCGCAAGCTACTCTATACATATTAACCCCTAAACCGCCGCTCCCGGAGCCCACCGCAACTATAATAAATGTATTAACCCCTAAACCGCCGCTCCCTGAACCCGCCGCAACCTATATTAAATGTATTAACCCCTATCCTGCCCCCCCTACACCGTCGCCACCTATAATAAATTTAATAACCCCTAATCTGCCCCCCCTACACCGTCGCCACCTATAATAAATTTATTAACCCCTATCCTGCCCCCCACTACACCGTCGCCACCTATAATAAATTTAATAACCCCTAATCTGCCCCCCCTACACCGTCGCCACCTATAATAAATTTATTAACCCCTATCCTGCCCCCCACTACACCGTCGCCACCTATAATAAATTTAATAACCCCTAATCTGCCCCCCCTACACCGTCGCCACCTATAATAAATTTATTAACCCCTATCCTGCCCCCCACTACGCCACCGCCACTGTAATAAAATTATTAACCCCTAAACCTAAGTCTAACCCTAACCCTAACGCCCCCTAACTTAAATATTAATTAAATAAATCTAAATAAATTAACTCTTATTAACTAAATGAATCCTATTTAAAACTAAATACTTACCTTTAAAATAAACCCTAGTATAGCTACAATATAAATAATAATTATATTCTAGCTATCTTAGGATTTATTTTTATTTTACAGGTACCATTCAATTTATTTTAACTAGGTACAATAGCTATTAAATAGTTATTAACTATTTAATAGCTTACCTAGCTAAAAGAAACTGAAATTTACCTGTAAAATAAATCCTAACCTAAGTTACAATTACACCTAACACTACACTATAATTTAATAAATTATTCCTATTTAAAAATAAATACTTACCTGTAAAATAAACCCTAAGATAGCTACAATATAATTAATAATTATATTGTAGCTATCTTAGGATTTATATTTATTTTACAGGTAACTTTGTATTTATTTTAGCTAGTTAGAATAGTTATTAAATAGTTATTAACTATTTAATAACTACCTAGCTAAAAGAAATACAAAATTACCTGTAAAATAAATCCTAACCTAAGTTACAATTAAACCTAATACTACACTATCATTAAATTAATTAAATAAACTACCTACAAATAACTACAATTAAATACAATTACATAAACTAACTAAAGTACAAAAAATAAAAAAGCTAAGTTACAAAAAATAAAAAAATAAGTTACAAACATGTTAAAAATATTACAACAATTTTAAGCTACTTACACCTAATCTAAGCCCCCTAATAAAATAACAAACCCCCCCAAAATAAAAAAATGCCCTACCCTATTCTAAATTAAATAAAGTTCAAAGCTCTTTTACCTTACCAGCCCTTAAAAGGGTCATTTGTGGGGGCATGCCCCAAAGAAAACAGCTCTTTTGCCTGTAAAAGAAAAATACAACCCCCCCCAACATTAAAACCCACCACCCACATACCCCTAATCTAACCCAAACCCCCCTTACAAAAACCTAACACTAATCCCCTGAAGATCATCCTACCTTGTCTTCACTCAGCCGAGCAGCGATGGAACCGAAGTGGACATACGGAGCGGAAGAAGTTAATCCTCCAAGCAGCGCTGAAGAAATCTTCCATCCGATGAAGTCATCATCCAGGCGGCGCTGAAGAAAAGTCTTCGATCCGGCCGATGTCATCTTCAAAGAGGTGCTGAAGAGGTCTTCTATCCGGGCGATGTCATCTTCCAAGCCGGGTCTTGAATCTTCCTCCCACCGACGCGGAACCTCCTTCTTCACCTACGGACTACGACGAATGAAGGCTCCTTTAAGGGACGTCATCCAAGATGGCGTCCCCTCAATTCCGATAGGCTGATAGGATTCTATCAGCCAATCGGAATTAAGGTAGGAATATTCTGATTGGCTGATGGAGTCAGCCAATCAGAATCAAGTTCAATCCGATTGGCTGATCCGATCAGCCAATCAGATTGAGCTCGCATTCTATTGGCTGATCGGAACAGCCAATAGAATGCGAGCTCAATCTGATTGGCTGATTCCATCAGCCAATCAGATTTTTCCTACCTTAATTCCGATTGGCTGATAGAATCCTATCAGCCAATCGGAATTGAGGGGACGCCATCTTGGATGACGTCCCTTAAAGGAGCCTTCATTCGTCGTAGTCCGTCGGTGAAGAAGGAGGTTCTGCGTCGTTGTAAGGGGGGTTTGGGTTAGATTAGGGGTATGTGGGTGGTTGGTTTTTATGTTGGGGGGGTTGTATTTTTCTTTTACAGGCAAAAGAGTTGTTTTCTTTGGGGCATGCCCCCACAAATGGCCCTTTTAAGGGCTGGTAAGGTAAAAGAGCTTTGAACTTTATTTAATTTAGAATAGGGTAGGGCATTTTTTTATTTTGGGGGTTTTGTTATTTTATTAGGGGGCTTAGATTAGGTGTAAGTAGCTTAAAATTGTTGTAATATTTTTAACATGTTTGTAACTTATTTTTTTATTTTTTTGTAACTTAGCTTTTTTTATTTTTTGTACTTTAGTTAGTTTATGTAATTGTATTTAATTGTAGTTATTTGTAGGTAGTTTATTTAATTAATTTAATTATAGTGTAGTATTAGGTTTAATTGTAACTTAGGTTAGGATTTATTTTACAGGTAATTTTTTATTTCTTTTAGCTAGGTAGTTATTAAATAGTTAATAACTATTTAATAACTATTCTAACTAGCTAAAATAAATACAAAGTTACCTGTAAAATAAATATAAATCCTAAGATAGCTACAATATAATTATTAATTATATTGTAGCTATCTTAGGGTTTATTTTACAGGTAAGTATTTATTTTTAAATAGGAATAATTTATTAAAGTTTAGTGTAGTGTTAGGTGTAATTGTAACTTAGGTTAGGATTTATTTTACAGGTAAATTTCAGTTTCTTTTAGCTAGGTAAGCTATTAAATAGTTAATAACTATTTAATAGCTATTGTACCTAGTTAAAATAAATTGAAAGGTACCTGTAAAATAAAAATAAATCCTAAGATAGCTAGAATATAATTATTATTTATATTGTAGCTATATTAGGGTTTATTTTAAAGGTACGTATTTAGTTTTAAATAGGATTCATTTAGTTAATAAGAGTTAATTTATTTAGATTTATTTAATTAATATTTAAGTTAGGGGGGCGTTAGGGTTAGACGTAGGTTTAGGGGTTAATAATTTTATTACAGTGGCGGCGGCGTAGTGGGGGGCAGGATAGGGGTTAATAAATTTATTATGGGGGGCGACGGTGTAGGGGAGGCAGATTAGGGGTTAATAAATTTATTATAGGTGATGACGGTGTAGGGGGGGCAGGATAGGGGTTAACAGGTTTAATATAGGTTGCGGCGGGTTCAGGGAGCGGCGGTTTAGGGGTTAAACTATTTATTTAGTTGCGGAGAGGTGCGGGATCAGCAGGATAGGGGTTAATAACTTTATAATAGAGGGCGACGGTGTAGGGGGGGCAGGATAGGGGTTACTAGGTATACTGTAGGTGGCAGCGGTGTCCGGGAGCGGCGGTTTAGGGGTTAATACATTTATAAGAGTTGCGGCAGGGTCTAGGAGCGGCGGTTTAGGGGTTAGTAACTTTATTTAGTTGCGGGAGGCTCCGGGGGCGCCGGTATAGGGATAGAACAGTGTAGTTTAGTGTGGGTGCTTAGTGACAGGCTAGCAATAAAGCTGGGAAAAAGCCGAAGAGCAGCGAGATCGGATGAGTGATAACTCTCACAGTCCGCTGCTCATCGCCCCGTGGCTTTTTGACAGCTTTATTTGATAACTTAGGCGTATTTTTTCAGGTCCGCTGCGGCGATGTGAGGCGAGCTTAGGCGGGCGTATTGGGCCGGCGAAGCCAGAAAAGTAGATGGCTTGATAACTACCCCCCATTGTCCTGTATGTACAAAATGTTTTTTCAACAATTAATAATGAGAGCTTGAAAGGACATGAAAACCAAAATTTTTCTTTCATGATTTAGACACAGCATACGATTATCAAATTTGCTTTGTTCTCGTGTTATTATTTGTGGAACAACAATTTTTCAGGAGAACTTTTCAGCAAAGGATAACAAAAAAACAAAGAAAATTTGATAATATAAGTAAAATGAAAATTTGTTTAAAATGTTATTCTCTATCTGTATTTTGAAAGAAATGTTTTTAAAGGAGTTTTATGCTCCTTTAAAAATTGATATTCTGTATAGTTACATTTATATGAACATAATAGTCAGTTTCAAAAAAAGTAATTCTTGATTTAATAATAAAAATAACAATAATAGTAATAATCATATCCAACAGTGAAACAAATTAGCAATATTTTTTTTTTTCAGGTCTCTACATAAACATTAATGTAAATAATCCCAATAGTATACATTCTATTCATTCTTAAACGTTTATCCTTCACTGAGTGAAAATAAATCATCAGTCTTTTTTTTTTTTCTTTTTTCGTTACCCCAGAACAGCTCTTTCTGTTTACTTTGTGACAACTGGGAATAAGAGAATTTCATCGCTGACATCAGTCTAATGGCAAAAACAAAAGCTTTCAATTCCAAAAAATTGCTAGGAAGCGATTGAATGCTTGGCGGCACAGCCAGGCATTTATAAAGAAACATTAAATATATCAAAATAAGCAAAAACAACATGGAAAAATAAAATGATTAATCTTTAATTTGAGGAAAATCATTCTACAAGGTTTCTTACTAGTCAAGTTCAGTAGGATATATGTACATAATATATCATGTTAAAGGACAATAGCATGGTACCTCTTATATACAGGTAGCCCTCCGTTTACGCCGAGGTTAGGTTCCAGAAGGAATGATTGTAAATAGAAACTGTTGTAAATTGAAACCCAGTTTATAATGTAAGTCAATGGGAAGTGAGGGAGATAGGTTCCAGGCCCCTCTCAAAATTGTCATAAGTAACACCTAATACACTATTTTAAAAGCTTTGAAATGAAGACTTTAAATGCTAAACAGCATTATAAACCTAATAAAATAATCACACAACACAGAATATATAATTAAACTAAGTTAAATGAATAAAAACATTTGCTAAACAGCATTATAAACCTAATAAAATAATCACACAACACAGAACATATAATTAAACTAAGTTAAATGAATAAAAACATTTGCTAAACAGCCACCTACTGGCTATTTTAATAAATGCACTGCTTCTCAATGCTTTTCAATAGCAGTCACATGACTGGGGAAAAAAAGGTTGTTATTCTGAAAAGGTGTAAATTGAACCGTTGTAAAACGAGGGCCACCTGTACTGTATATAATTTCTGGAAACTCCAGAAAAATTCTCCTCTGTATGAATAAGCTAAGAATTTTAAAAAGAGTTAGAAAGATGTCATGTGTATTTACTACAGACAACCTGAAAATAATGTATCAATAAACAATTTTAAAATGCTAGTTTATTTTTCATTTCATCAGAAAGATAAAAGGTAAAGATATATTTTCTGTACTTAACCCCTTCATGCCGGCATCCAAGTGTTAACATCGGAACAAAGTTCCAATGTAAATACTTGCTGTAAAAATGAAATTGCATGATTATCAATGCGATTACGTGATTTCAAGGCCAGGATCGGATCATGGGGGACTGCCTACACTGCTAGGCATGTCCACCAATCAAATTCTTTATTATGTCAAAGGGGGAGGCTGCAGGATGCTATATAAGGTAGGACGTTCCATGCCGACCTGACGGCATTAGGACGGCATATAACTTCCCAACGCCGTAAAGGGGTTAAAGGGACATAATACTCATATGCAAAATCATTTGAAAGTGATGCAGTGTACTTTTAAAAAGCTGACAAGAAAAAATCACCTGAACATCTCTATGTAAAAAAAAGGAAGATGTGTTGTCATGAGATGCAGGACATATGCAGGACACAGCAATGATGGTACAACTCTATTTTATTACAGAGCACAGCAACATACATCTATTCAGGTTGATTGTACTAACTGACTGCGACACAGACTACCGGACCTAAGCCCCGCCCCCAACTAGTGACATCACATCCTGCTCTCATCACATCTTCCCCTTTTTCAAAGGCGAAGCATACATTTGAATATAACAAATAACAAGGTATACGAACAGAGTATACAACAACATTTTTTTTTCCGAACAATATATAAACAAATAGGTTCAGAAATTATAAACACATAAATTACATCCTGACTTGGACATCGGGGTAGACTACCCTAGTCCACAGTGACCATGGGATTATTCTGCCCATACTTCCGGTCACTGTTTTAGCTAAAGTCAGTCCCTATATCGGGCCGGAAGTTTCACCACTCTTCTGCTTGATGTAACTTTGCATGAACTGTCCTCTGATACAGAAGATGGTGAATAAGAGTACGCTGGAGGCAAAGTTATATCCCCGCTGTGATCTTGCTGAGGGGAAGGCACCTCTCTTAGAACAGGGGATCCCACCGACGGTGGTACTGAGGCATCCGGTTCCAGACTCTCAGGTACAGGCTGAAGATGTCTTCGGTTACGCCGTGTAACCGTCCCTCCATCAGTAAGGACTGTATAAGACCTTGGTTCTGGAGAGCGTCCAATTACCATAGCAGGCATCTTCCATTTCTTCTCATCATCCAGTTTAATTCTGACACTTTGCCCCACATTCAGTTCCTGTAAGGGCCTGACAGAATATCTTCTGTCGTAGAATAAACGATAACCCTTTTTGGCCTCTTCATCCCTCCTAAGGACTTCGTCCCGAGGAACAGGGCCAGGCGGGTTGAAGACACCCACTGAGGGTAAAGTGGTGCGAATCTGGCGTCCTAGCATCAGCTGTGCCGGGCAAAACCCGGTGGCTTGAATGGGCGTCGCCCTGTATGACAAGAGGGCTAGGTACGGCTCAGATTGCTTTAGAATGAATTTTGTTGTTTGAACTGCCCTTTCAGCCATTCCGTTGGCCTGCGGATAATGTGGACTTGACATGGAATGTACAAAGTCATATTCCCTGCTGAAAGAACTGAACTCTGTAGAAGCGAACTGCATACCATTATCACTCGCCAGCTCTATTGGAATACCCCACCGGGCGAACAAGCTCTTCAAACGAATGATAACAGCTTGACTTGTGATATCATTCAGAGGTGCAATTTCCAAATACCTGGAATAGTAGTCGATCACAACAAGGAACTTTTTCCCATGCAGTTCACACAAATCAGCAGCTATTTTCTGCCACGGCCCCGCAGGCAGCGGAGTAGAAATCAAGGGCTCCCTTCTCTGAGTAGGCCGGCGTTCCCGGCAAAAGGCACATTTAGACACGTGATTTGCAATGTCGGAGCTGATCCCAGGCCACCACACAGCTGTAGCTGCCCTTTCTCTGCACTTTGTAATGCCTAAGTGGTCATCATGAATCCTGTTTAACATCTCCTTCCTCATGCCGACAGGAATTACGATGCGGTCTTGGAACAGCACCAACCCCTCCAGCTCCGTGAGCGGCAACCTCTCTGGCTGGTAAGAACTTAAAGACATCCAGGCTGCCCGGCTCTCAGGCCAGCCTTCTTTTAGGTACTTTATAACCTCTTGCAGATCTGTGTCCAAATATGTCTCATTCTTTATCTCCTCCAGTTTCCTTGAAGAAATGGACTTAGAGGCCAGAACTGAATCAACATACACTTTCACATCAGGTTCAGTGGAGGATTCTTCAGCAGCAGCCAGCGGGAGCCTGGATAGTGTATCCGCCACGACCAGTTGTTTCCCCGGCACATGCACTGCCTGAACATTGAACCTGAGCAGTCTCATTAAAAGTCTCTGGCACCTTAAGGGTGTTTTGTCGATATCATAAGAGTTGATTAGAGGGACTAGGGGTTTGTGGTCAGTCTCCAGACTAAATTTCTCCAAACCCACTAGATAACGCTGAAAGCGCTCACAGGCCCAAACTGCAGCCAGGCACTCTTTCTCAATTTGAGCGTATTTTGACTCCGTCAGTGTGCGGGAACAATAGGCGATGGGCTGTAGTTTATTTTCATTTAACTGTAGGAGAGCAGCCCCCAACCCATAACTGCTTGCATCAGCACTAACCACAGTCTTTTTGGAAGGGTCTTAGAACCCCAGCACTGGGGCAGACCCCAGCAGGGACTTGGCCTGCATAAAAGCTTTTTCTTGTGAAGGTCCCCAGACCCAGGCAACGTCTTTCTTTAGCAACTCTGTGATAGGGTGTAGAACTGTTGATAAATCTGGAAGAAACTTGCCCACATAATTTACAAGGCCCAATATCTGTCTCAGCTCATGTACATCAGAAAGACTTTTCATCTGTTCAATAGCACAAATTTTCTCGGGGTCTGGCTTGATGCCATCCCCATTGATGATATGCCCAAAGTAACATAATTCAGTTTTCCTAAAATGGCATTTCTCTTTATTTAACTTCAGCCCAGACTCTTTGATAGCCTGCAGCACACAACTTAAACGCTGATCATGCTCCTCCGCTGTAGAGCCATACACCAGAATGTTGTCCATGATGACTGCCGTGCCCACGTGGTCCCTTAGGAGAGAACTCATTTCCCTTTGAAAAATTTCTGGAGCATAGGATATCCCGAAGGGGAGTCTGCAGAAGCAAAACCGACCTACCGGTGTGATAAAGGTAGTCAGTTTGCGGCACTTTGGATCCAAGGTGATCTGCTATGGGAGCTATGTCTTCTAATGTCGGCGGCACAAATCTCTCTCTTCACTGCCTCATTCAACCTTTTCAGGTCCACACAGATGCGCCCTTTTCCATTTTTCTTTGCAACCGGAACAATGGGGGCACACCAGTCAGTTGCTTCAACAACCTCTTCAATAACCCCCATAGATTTCATGCGCATAAGCTCTTTCTCCATTTGAGGTATGAGCGGAAATTGAATTCTACGGGGAGTAGAAATACTGTATTAGACTGCGTCACTTTTAAGTGCTATACGAACTGGCTTGCAATTCAGTAGGCCCAATTCGCCAAACATATCTTTGGAGATCTCATTTACTCTGGCCACAAGGCCCAAATCACAAGCTGCTTTTCTGCTCAATAAATTGCTAACACACTGGCCTCGAATCACATGCATCCACATGGTGAATTTTCTTTGCTTGTACTCACAGTTGGCAAGAAATTTCCCTGCACAATCAATGCGGCCACCGGGACTATGGACATTTGTAGTAACCTTCACCAGCTGGGGCTGTCGAGGCAGTTTCATAAATGCAGCAAAAGACATTACAGTGATATCTGCTCCTGTGTCAATCTTAAAATCAACTTTGGCTCCCATTACAGTAAAAGTAACTTTCCAATCTTCTTCTGAGCTTGGCCGTTCCACAACAGACCCCACAAAAGACACTTCCTGACCCTCCTGGTCACTGTCCACCTGCATCTCCTTAATGTATTCAGTTTTACACACCACTTCAAAATGGCCCATTCTGTTACATTTTCTGCATCTTTTATCTCTGGCCGGTCATATAACACTCTGATCATGGGCACGGTAGCACCGTGTGCATCCGGCATGCTGTGCCCATCCACTTCTAGGCCTGTCCATTATTTTAGATCTACCGCTCACACTGTGCCTTTCACTAGCAGTTTTCCTGGACTGTTGCACTTCATCCACAATACTCTCAGACCTCAGATAAGCACTTTGCTTTTTCACCAGTTCACTCTGGCGGGCCATCCTAATAGCCCCATCTAATGTTAAATCAGGCTCCAACTGCAGCTTCAGTGAGACTTCAGCATCTGCAATTCCAATAACTATTCTGTCTCTGATTTGCTCTTCTTTAGCAACACCAAACTCACAGATTTCAGCTAGTTCATACAGGCTGTTCACAAATGACTCCACAGATTCTCCCACACGCTGATTACGTTTGTGAAAACAAGCTCTCTCATGAATCGCATTTCTTTTGGGCACAAAGTGGGCACTGAGTTTATCCATAACTTTATCAAAGTTAAATTCTTCCCCTTCTTGGAAAGTAAAAGCATTGAACACTTTCCCCATAGAGTATAAAAGAGAATTAACTTGTACTTCACCACTCTCCTTGTTCAGTTTGGAAGCAATCCTGAAGCGCTGAAACCGCTGACGCCATGTGGGCCAAGCTGCAGGCTGAGAGAAGTCAAAAGGCTCAGGTGGGGTAAACTTTGAAATTGTCATCGATCAGGAACAGAAGCGCAGGCCAGAACTTCTGACACCATGTCATGAGATGCAGGACATATGCAGGACACAGCAATGATGATACAACTCTATTTTATTACAGAGCACAGCAACATACATCTATTCAGGTTGATTGTACTAACTGACTGCGACACAGACTACCGGACCTAAGCCCCGCCCCCAACTAGTGACATCACATCCTGCTCTCATCACATGTGTTATCTCAAAATTTCTTCAGCTCACAATAGTAAGAGCTGTGTGAACAGATATGCTATAGCTTCTAAGCATGTTAAAAGAAACAAACAAACAAAAAAAAACAACAGCTAATCAACTTCATCAGTGCTGATGTCATATTTTGTTTTACAGTGATCTCATGAGATTTCACTGAAATCTCGTGAGATTTCATAGTCAACTTACTTAAACTGAGAACCGAAATGACATGACTGCATCTGCACGCTCCATTGGAAGTCCTAGGACTAGCATCCTGATTGGCTACTTAAATTGCCTTTGCAATGGTATGTGGCTATTGAGGAAACTTTAGGTAAAATATCTTCCTTTATTACATAGAGACATTCAGGTGATATTTTATAGTCAGTTGTTTACAGACATGCTGCATCACTTTCAAGTGCTTCAAATTTTGAGTATCATGTCCCTTTACTAATATCATATTTCATGTTTTACCTTGTCCTTTGCTTTTGGATCTCTCTAGCTCCACATAACTGCAGCTGTGGGCAATTTCCAATCACCCTGCAGACTGTTTAAACCCAGCCTTTATCTTCAGGCCCTGCCTGCTTATTGGATTTGTTCATTTGTGTACTTTTTCTGTATACTGCTTCTAATTTTTGTTGCTGATGGGGTTTTCATTTTTTGACTACTCGATCTGCCTGCAATTTTGGATTCCTCGCTGCCAGATTGTTGCTGAACTTCTGCCTGTCCTTGACTCTTCTCTATGATCCTGTTTTGGTACTTCTTGCTTGTCTGTTGCTGATCCTGCCTGTCTGGGCCCATACTTAAAATTTTTACTAGCTACGGAGCTTGATAGATAGGGGGTGCCCCGCGATGTCTGTCCGCCTTCTCAGAGCAGGCAGACTGGTTATGGAGCAGCAGTCTTTAGACCGCTGCTTCATAACTGGTGGCTCGCCAGAAACACAGAGCATCAAGCTCCATACGGAGCTTGATAGATAGACCCCTTTGTCTGCAGAATCATTTTGTTTCTTGCAGTGAGTGCACATTACTGCATAATTTTTTTTAAATAATTTTTTTCTATAGTTAGTATATATATATATATATATAAATAAATAAATAAATATTACTAGTACCCCTCATCTAACTGAAGCAATATTTTTGTAATTGCAATGGGGGCACTGTGAGCTCATGCACCATAGAAGTTACGTAGCATACCATTTAATTTGGGTGTAATAACATAATTTATGTAAGAACTTACCTGATAAATTCATTTCTTTCATATTAGCAAGAGTCCATGAGCTAGTGACGTATGGGATATACATTCCTACCAGGAGGGGCAAAGATTCCCAAACCTCAAAATGCCTATAAATACACCCCTCACCACACCCACAATTCAGTTTAACGAATAGCCAAGAAGTGGGGTGATAAAAAAGTGCGAAAGCATATAAAATAAGGAATTGGAATAATTGTGCTTTATACAAAAATCATAACCACCACAAAAAAAGGGCGGGCCTCATGGACTCTTGCTAATATGAAAGAAATGAATTTATCAGGTAAGTTCTTACATAAATTATGTTTTCTTTCATGTAATTAGCAAGAGTCCATGAGCTAGTGACGTATGGGATAATGATTACCCAAGATGTGGATCTTTCCACACAAGAGTCACTAGAGAGGGAGGGATAAAATAAAGACAGCCAATTCCTGCTGAAAATAATCCACACCCAAAATAAAGTTTAATGAAAAACATAAGCAGAAGATTCAAACTGAAACCGCTGCCTGAAGTACTTTTCTACCAAAAACTGCTTCAGAAGAAGAAAATACATCAAAATGGTAGAATTTAGTAAAAGTATGCAAAGAGGACCAAGTTGCTGCTTTGCAAATCTGATCAATCGAAGCTTCATTCCTAAACGCCCAGGAAGTAGAAACTGACCTAGTAGAATGAGCTGTAATCCTCTGAGGCGGAGTTTTACCCGACTCAACATAGGCAAGATGAATTAAAGATTTCAACCAAGATGCCAAAGAAATGGCAGAAGCTTTCTGGCCTTTTCTAGAACCGGAAAAGATAACAAATAAACTAGAAGTCTTTCGGAAAGACTTAGTAGCTTCAACATAATATTTCAAAGCTCTAACAACATCCAAAGAATGCAACGATTTCTCCTTAGAATTCTTAGGATTAGGACATAATGAAGGAACCACAATTTCTCTACTAATGTTGTTGGAATTCACAACTTTAGGTAAAAATTCAAAAGAAGTTCGCAACACCGCCTTATCCTGATGAAAAATCAGAAAAGGAGACTCACAAGAAAGAGCCGATAATTCAGAAACTCTTCTGGCAGAAGAGATTGCCAAAAGGAACAAAACTTTCCAAGAAAGTAATTTAATGTCCAATGAATGCATAGGTTCAAACGGAGGAGCTTGAAGAGCCCCCAGAACCAAATTCAAACTCCAAGGAGGAGAAATTGACTTAATGACAGGTTTTATATGAACCAAAGCTTGTACAAAACAATGAATATCAGGAAGAATAGCAATCTTTCTGTGAAAAAGAACAGAAAGAGCAGAGATTTGACCTTTCAAGGAACTTGCGGACAAACCCTTATCTAAACCATCCTGAAGAAACTGTAAAATTCTCGGTATTCTAAAAGAATGCCAAGAAAAATGATGAGAAAGACACCAAGAAATATAAGTCTTCCAGACTCTATAATATATCTCTCTAGATACAGATTTACGCGCCTGTAACATAGTATTAATCACAGAGTCAGAGAAACCTCTTTGACCAAGAATCAAGCGTTCAATCTCCATACCTTTAAATTTAAGGATTTCAGATCCTGATGGAAAAAAGGACCTTGCGACAGAAGGTCTGGTCTTAACGGAAGAGTCCACGGTTGGCAAGAGGCCATCCGGACAAGATCCGCATACAAAAACCTGTGAGGCCATCCCGGAGCTACCAGCAGAACAAACGAGCATTCCTTCAGAATCTTGGAGATTACTCTTGGAAGAAGAACTAGAGGCGGAAAGATATAGGCAGGATGATACTTCCAAGGAAGTGATAATGCATCCACTGCCTCCGCCTGAGGATCCCGGGATCTGGACAGATACCTGGGAAGTTTCTTGTTTAGATGAGACGCCATCAGATCTATTTCTGGAAGTTCCCACATTTGAACAATCTGAAGAAATACCTCTGGGTGAAGAGACCATTCGCCCGGATGCAACGTTTGGCGACTGAGATAATCCGCTTCCCAATTGTCTATACCTGGGATATGAACCGCAGAGATTAGACAGGAGCTGGATTCCGCCCAAACCAAAATTCGAGATACTTCTTTCATAGCCAGAGGACTGTGAGTCCCTCCTTGATGATTGATGTATGCCACAGTTGTGACATTGTCTGTCTGAAAACAAATGAACGATTCTCTCTTCAGAAGAGGCCAAAACTGAAGAGCTCTGAAAATTGCACGGAGTTCCAAAATATTGATCGGTAATCTCACCTCCTGAGATTCCCAAACTCCTTGTGCCGTCAGAGATCCCCACACAGCTCCCCAACCTGTGAGACTTGCATCTGTTGAAATTACAGTCCAGGTCGGAAGCACAAAAGAAGCCCCCTGAATTAAACGATGGTGATCTGTCCACCACATTAGAGAGTGTCATACAATCGGTTTTAAAGATATTAATTGAGATATCTTTGTGTAATCCTTGCACCATTGATTCAGCATACAGAGCTGAAGAGGTCGCATGTGAAAACGAGCAAAGGGGATCGCGTCCGATGCAGCAGTCATAAGACCTAGAATTTCCATGCATAAGGCTACCGAAGGGAATGATTGTGACTGAAGGTTTCGACAAGCTGAAATCAATTTTAGACGTCTCTTGTATGTTAAAGACAGAGTCATGGACACTGAATCTATCTGGAAACCCAGAAAGGTTACCCTTGTCTGAGGAATCAATGAACTTTTTGGTAAATTGATCCTCCAACCATGATCTTGAAGAAACAACACAAGTCGATTCGTATGAGATTCTGCTAAATGTAAAGACTGAGCAAGTACCAAGATATCGTCCAAATAAGGAAATACCACAATACCCTGTTCTCTGATTACAGACAGAAGGGCACCGAGAACCTTTGTAAAAATTCTTGGAGCTGTAGCTAGGCCAAACGGCAGAGCCACAAACTGATAATGCTTGTCCAGAAAAGAGAATCTCAGGAACTGATAATGATCTGGATGAATCGGAATATGCAGATATGCATCCTGTAAATCTATTGTGGACATATAATGCCCTTGCTGAACAAAAGGCAAGATAGTCCTTACAGTTACCATTTTGAACGTTGGTATCCTTACATAACGATTCAATATTTTTAGATCCAGAACTGGTCTGAAGGAATTCTCCTTCTTTGGTACAAAGAAGAGATTTGAATAAAACCCCATCCCCTGTTCCGGAACTGGAACTGGCATAATTACTCCAGCCAACTCTAGATCTGAAACACAATTCAGAAATGCTTGAGCTTTCACTGGATTTACTGGGACACGGGAAAGAAAAAATCTCTTTGCGGGAGGTCTCATCTTGAAACCAATTCTGTACCCTTCTGAAACAATGTTCTGAATCCAAAGATTGTGAACAGAAAAGATCCAAATTTCTTTGAAAAAACGTAACCTGCCCCCTACCAGCTGAGCTGGAATGAGGGCTGCACCTTCATGTGGACTTAGAAGCAGGCTTTGCCTTTCTAGCAGGCTTGGATTTATTCCAGACTGGAGATGGTTTCCAAACTGAAACTGCTCCTGAGGATGAAGGATCAGGCTTTTGTTCTTTGTTGAAACGAAAGGAACGAAAACGATTATTAGCCCTGTTTTTACCCTTAGATTTTTTATCCTGTGGTAAAAAAGTTCCTTTCCCACCAGTAACAGTTGAGATAATAGAATCCAACTGAGAACCAAATAATTTGTTACCCTGCAAAGAAATGGAAAGTAGAGTTGATTTAGAAGCCATATCAGCATTCCAAGTCTTAAGCCATAAAGCTCTTCTAGCTAAAATAGCTAGAGACATAAACCTGACATCAACTCTGATAATATAAAAAATGGCATCACAGATAAAATTATTAGCATGCTGAAGAAGAATAATAATATTATGAGAATCATGATCTGTTACTTGTTGCGCTAAAGTTTCCAACCAAAAAGTTGAAGCTGCAGCAACATCAGCCAATGATATAGCAGGTCTAAGAAGATTACCTGAACACAGATAAGCTTTTCTTAGAAAGGATTCAATTTTCCTATCTAAAGGATCCTTAAACGAAGTACCATCTGACGTAGGAATAGTAGTACGTTTAGCAAGGGTAGAAATAGCCCCATCAACTCTAGGGATTTTGTCCCAAAATTCTAATCTGTCAGACGGCACAGGATATAATTGCTTAAAACGTTTAGAAGGAGTAAATGAATTACCCAATTTATCCCATTCTTTGGAAATTACTTCAGAAATAGCATTAGGAACAGGAAAAACTTCTGGAATAACCACAGGAGATTTAAATACCTTATCTAAACGTTTAGAATTAGTATCAAGAGGACCAGAATCCTCTATTTCTAAAGCAATTAGTACTTCTTTAAGTAAAGAACGAATAAATTCCATTTTAAATAAATATGAAGATTTATCAGCATCAATCTCTGAGACAGAATCCTCTGAACCAGAAGAGTCATCAGAATCAGAATGATGATGTTCATTTAAAAATTCATCTGTAGAGAGAGAAGTTTTAAAAGATTTTTTATGTTTACTAGAAGGAGAAATAACAGACTTAGCCTTCTTGATGGATTCAGAAACAAAATCTCTTATGTTATCAGGAACATTCTGCACCTTAGATGTTGAAGGAACTGCAACAGGCAATGGTACATTACTAAAGGAAATATTATCTGCATTAACAAGTTTGTCATGACAATTAATACAAACAACAGCCGGAGGAATAGCTACCAAAAGTTTACAGCAGATACACTTAGCTTTGGTAGTTCCAGCACTAGACAGCGATTTTCCTGAAGTATCTTCTGACTCAGATGCAACGTGAGACATCTTGCAATATGTAAGAGAAAAAACAACATATGAAGCAAAATTGATCAAATTCCTTAAATGACAGTTTCAGGAATGGGAAAAAATGCCAAAGAACAAGCTTCTAGCAACCAGAAGCAATGAAAAATGAGACTTAAATAATGTGGAGACAAAAGCGACGCCCACATTTTTTAGCTCCAAATAAGACGCCCACATTATTTGGCGCCTAAATGCTTTTGGCGCCAAAAATGACGCCACATCCGGAACGCCAACATTTTTGGCGCAAAAGAACGTAAAAAAATGACGCAACTTCCAGCGACACGTATGACGCCGGAAACGGAAAAGATTTTTTGCGCCAAAAAAGTCCGCGCCAAGAATGACGCAATAAAATGAAGCATTTTCAGCCCCCGCGAGCCTAACAGCCCACAGGGAAAAAAGAGTCAAATTTTTTAAGGTAAGAAAAAAAAAATGATTGATTCAAATGCATTATCACAAATATGAAACTGACTGTCTGAAAATAAGGAATGTTGAACATTCTGAGTCAAGGCAAATAAATGTTTGAATACATATATTTAGAACTTTATAAACAAAGTGCCCAACCATAGCTTAGAGTGTCATAGAAAATAAGATTTACTTACCCCAGGACACTCATCTACATGTTTGTAGAAAGCCAAATCAGTACTGAAACGAAAATCAGCAGAGGTAATGGTATATAAATAAGAGTATATCGTCGATCTGAAAAGGGAGATAAGAGATGAATCTCTACGACCGATAACAGAGAACCTATGAAATAGACCCCGTAGAAGGAGATCACTGCATTCAAATAGGCAATACTCTCCTCACATCCCTCTGACATTCACTGCACGCTGAGAGGAAAACCGGGCTCCAACTTGCTGCGGAGCGCATATCAACGTAGAATCTAGCACAAACTTACTTCACCACCTCCATAGGAGGCAAAGTTTGTAAAACTGAATTGTGGGTGTGGTGAGGGGTGTATTTATAGGCATTTTGAGGTTTGGGAAACTTTGCCCCTCCTGGTAGGAATGTATATCCCATACGTCACTAGCTCATGGACTCTTGCTAATTACATGAAAGAAATACAGTATATAAGAACAATAATAAGAAGAATTTCTCAGTGGCTGGCTATATTGCACAAAGTGCATGCCTGTTGCCTATACTGTTACTAGTAAACTATCTGTGGTACATATATCATATTATGGTGTACCCCTCATCTGAAAGGCAACAAAAAAACCTAGTAGCTAATAATATATAATTGTCATTCTGTAATAAAATTGTTAGTCGTCAAAGTGTTCTAAGTTTCCGGCTGACATCAACACCACCACCAGTAGTACCACCACCATCAGCTTATCAGTGCAGAGTCCGTGTCTGCTATTACTTGTCTAATTAACGGAAGTGGGATAAGCACTTTGGCCTTTGCTTTACAGAAACAAATATAATTTTCACGGCCATTGTGTGCTGCTCCTGCTCAAACACCTAGAGGAGCAGCAACTGTTGTGGCAGCAGCAGCAGTGTCATCTTCAGCATCTGCTGTAGCATGCAATCCCACATCCACCAGGAGTTCCATCACCACCACCACTTTCACCACCAACACCACCACAAGCAGTTACACCAGTAGTAGAGAAAAAAAGTGTTCCAAGGAGGGCAGAAAGAATTAGATTAAATCCACAAGCAAGAAGACCTCAACAGCAGTAGAAGGACAGGAAGAGTCAGCAACTGCTTCATGCCACTCAAAGATGTTGGACCACTTTGTTAGAATCACATTTGGCTGATTTGCTAAGTGCTAAGTTAACCATGGGAGAGTGTTAGGTCATCTCACTAATTCCTGGATGGCAGCCCAGGAAGTGTGATAAGGATGAGGGTAGTGCTACTGCTATTGGTGGTGCAGCAGGAGGCAGCTCAGAGCAGGAGTGGGTTGGTAGATCAGCAGAGGCACTTATCATTCCTTCTCCATGCCGAGGTGTTGAATGAGAAGAATACAACTTACAATATATTGCAGATTCTTAGGAGGATGGTGGCACAGTGGGTTGGAGAGCAGGCAGGCATCAAGGTGGAACTGGGCTTTCTAGTCACCGACGGAGCACCCAAAATGGTGAAAGTTCTCCATGAGGGTGACTTTTTTGGTGTGCATTGCTCGACTCACATCCTTCACATGGTGGTAAAGACTGCTATCCCTGAAGGCAACTCTAGGTTAGAAACTTTACTTGAATGATGCAAAAGGATTGCAGGCCACTTTAACCAGAGTGTTAAAGTCAGCCAGCTTATTAGGCAGGAACAGGAGAAGGCAGGGTTTCCCTAAGCACCGTCTTAAGCAAGACATAACTACAAGGTGGAACTCAACTTTGTATATGGTGAAACGTATCTTGGAGCAGTAGAGGGCTATCCATGCTATGGCTTCTGATCAATACATTGACACTGGGAGTCCATTATGCAGAGATGAAAGGACCATGATTGGTCAGTAAGTGTAGTCCTAAAATATTTTAGGGGTGTCACCGAGATCTTGAGCCAAAACACTGCCTGTCTGAGTTAAGTCATACACTTGTTCAGTCACTTATTGAGCAAGATGGATTCCTTAATGGAAAATTGTGTAGTGGATCCTGGTGGAAAAATATGCAGTGGGGTAGCAGCACTTGTCAGGAGGCTGTCAGCTTAATGGTTGCATGCAGGACTGTCTGGAGAAACTCCCTGGCCACCTTCGGTGATACCAGAATTAAGGGAAAATGGCTCTCTGTACTGTTAACCTGCCAACTTTGAGAGTCAGACTGATATGCAGGGTGTGTGCAGTCTAAGAACAGGGGGGCATGATTTGTGGGGGGAGAAATGCAGCAGCAGAAGACAGATATATTTTTTCCGTCTCCAACCAGCAGCTGCAGCACAACACAGCTGAGTGGAGCAGCTGCATTGTGGTTAGAGGGAACTAAGTGGGACCTACTGAAGTGCTCTCAAGAAAGGAGAGTACAAGTGCCTCAGATATGGAAAGGCTTATCTTTGTGAACCTCTGTTTCCTCATACAGCAGACCCTCTGAACTATTGGGATGAAAAGAGGATCATGTGGCCGGCCCTGGCTACAGTAGCTCAGGAGCTCCTCTCTTGTCACCCAAGCACCATGAAAAGTGAGCCAGTGTTACTGAACCCTCAACGCTCACAAATGTCACCACAGCTCTTGGAACAAATAGAATATCTCAGATGTAAAATTCCAAAGCTAGGTTATTCTGCCCTTAGCCTTGACTCTGATTGATTTTGCTCCTGCTACTGCCCTTTCTGCTTTGTAATGGTCATCATTCATCAATGCCTAATCCTTAGGGAACTTCTATCCATTGTGTCCAATGGATTCTATGCACATGTTTGCTCTCCTCCTCCATGTATTTTAGAAGATGTTCCTACTGTGTGGCCTACATAGTTCAGTAAGTATGCTGCCTGCTGTTGGCTCTTCTACTCCTGCCCTTTGTGCTCTGTGGTGGTCATCATCTATCATTGCTAAATCCTTAGGGAATTGCTGGCAACTGTGTCCAAGGGACTCTAGGCATACATTTGTATTTATGAGGTTTATGCACTATGAGGCCTACCTAGTTCAGGAAGTCTGCTGTCTGCTGCTGCCTCTCCTGCTTTTGCCCTTCCTGCACTATGGTAGTCATCATCTATCATTGCTAAATCCTTAGTGAACTGTGTGAAGGGATTCTAAGCATTTGCCTGTCCTTCCTTGGAGTTGTATTTTTGGGGATTATGTTCCAGAGGCCTACCCATTTCAGTAACTCAGCTGCCTGCTGCTGCTCCTCTCCTGCTCCTGCTCTTCCGGCTCTTTGGTGGTCACCATACATCAATTTCTTCATATATATGATATTTTTGTGGTAAAATATATATCTATACCTATATATATATATATATATATATATATATATATATATATATATGTAATTATATAAAGGTATAGATATATGCAGATATATATAGGTATATTAATTTAGAAATACATAGAACATATTCTGCTATGTGCAGAACATTGGAATTTGAAATATTTACAGTAAATACATAGTTAAGACCTTTATTATAAATAAATATTGCATAAATATTGTTTTACATGTTTTCATCTACTTGACTACAAAAGGCTCAAATGAACTTGTATATATGTCTATATATGTGTACATATCTATTTATGGGTTTATATGTGTATATATATATCTGTAAATACATATATACACATATAAATATATAAAGACATATCTATATACATACATAATACCACTGAATTAAAATTACCAAAAATCCCTTAAGAGACTTCTTTGAGGTATTATGAATTATTCAAGCATTTATTATATGCTGTTAGAGGCTAATTAGGATTAACCCTGTAAATCATAACTTCAGTAAGTTTCAGAGAAGAAGTTTATTACTGTGGTATTGTGGATACTGCATTGGTTTGATATCACAGAAGATATCATAGAATGAAAGCTTTTTCCTTTCATTAGGGTTTTTTTTTAAGTTGGGCAGCAAAAGAGCTGAATGCCCTTTTAAGGGCAGTGCCCATACAAATGCCCTTTTCGGGGCAATAGGTAGTTTAGTTAGGTTTTTTATTTTGAGGAGTTGGGGGGTTTTAATATTAGGGGCTGATCGCTTTAGGGCAATGCCCTACAAAAGGCCCTTTTAAGGGCTATTGATAGTTTATTCTTAGACTAGGTTGTTTTTATTTATTTTGGGGTGGATTCTTTTTAAAGGGTATTAGAAAAGGATATATTTTTATTTTTGGTAATTTTGTTTTTTGTATTGGTCATTTTTTTATATTTTGTAATGGTAGGTTTCTGTTTTCAGTAATGTTAGTTTTTTTTACAGGTAAGAAAAGGTTTTTATTTAATTTTACAAGTAAGTTTTTTATTTTAAGGTAGTTAGGTTTTTTTTAGTTAAATTAGGGGTATTTTTATTTGGTTTAAGTTAGGGTGTGTTAGGTTAAGGGGTTTAGATATTAGTTTACAACTTTGCAATGTGGGGGGATGGCTGTTTAGGGGTTAATAGTTTATTTATATACTTTGCATTGTGGGTGGATGACGGTGTAGCGGTTAATAGTTTATTTAGATACTTTGCATTGTGAAGGGATGGCGATTTAGGGGCTAATACTTTTATTTAGTGTTTGCGATGTGGGAGGATGGCGGATTAGGGGTTATTAGGCTAGGGGCTTATGGTAGGGTTATGGGGAAGGAAAAAATATGAGTTCATTTGTGCGAGTAGGGTGTTTCCTTTTTTTTTTCTACATAGATTTCTATGGGGGAACACATGCACGTGCACTTGAAAACTCTGCTAGGATTTTTGCACTTTTCGGGTTACTACTAGCGCAAAATAAGTTTTTCTTTTAACTTGTAATACAAGGGGAACCCGAGAAATGCCTAACGCTAGTGATGTTTTCTCTAGTGATAATACAAAATGTTATGTTGTGTTTGGTGCAACTTTTAATTTAGCCCTAACCCTTTAGGCGAGGACTTCAGTTTCGCTAACCTGACAAGCGCAAATTTAGTTTGTGGTTGTACGGTCATCTTTACTTTCAAATTGTAATAAGGGTGCAAGTTTCAATATTGTGTGCGCTAAAGTTAGAGCACCACTTGTAATCTAGCCCAAAGTTAACTTTCTCTTTTTTTCAAGCAACTTTACCACTGTATTTTGAAATAAACACTGCACATGAAAAACCTTAAACATTAAATGTGATTTTGACTGCACACATTAAATAAGAATTTAACTGAGTAATTTTGAATTGAACATTGCTGTGTACTTTTAATATGAAGTTCAATGTTAATTTTTAATATGATTTTTAATACTTTAATGCTTTAAGATTTTTACATCCTACTTTCAATGCACTATTTAAACTGCTCACCTTAATGACCACTACACTGTAATGTTTGAGTTATCATTTGCATAATAAAGAAATTACGGTTGTGCCTCAGCGAAATACACAGCTAAAAAAAAACAAAAAAAAAAACTTGTCTTTAGAGACTCCAGTAAAGGACTTGTAGCATTGACTGACCCTTATAGAGAATCTCACCTGAGCGGACAGCTTTAGAGAATGGGGATCACAAGGGAGGAAAATACCACCCAACCTTCACTTAGAAATGCTATTATCCAAATGCGGTTTTTAATGTGTATATTAAATATGATTTTTTATATGTTTCCAGTAATACTGCATTGTATACATTTGCATGTTTTTGCGTATTTCACAACAATTTTCAAAGCATATTTTTAATAGGATTTCTAATGTGTACTTTGAGTATAACATTTACATTGTACTTTCAATACACCTTTTTATTAAGCAGTATAATGTATGTGTAGCACTGACAGATCTTTTTAGAGAATTTTGCCTAAGCAAATTGGGACGTAAAGGGACACCAACATTTTTCTTTCTTGTATCCTATGTTGGAGGATCAGCAATGCACTGCTGAAAGCTGAACACATCGGATGAGCAAGTGACAAGAGACATATATATGCAACCACTAATCAGCAGCTAGCAAAGATGGTGGGCCCCCTGCATTTGTATCTGCCAGGTTGCTTATATTGTACAAATATAAGCAACCTGGCAGATACAAATAACTAAAAAGTGAAATACAATAAAGATATATAATTTACAAGGATATATATCTAAAGTCCACGGGATATTCCCAATTTCCGTGGTTTGAGTGATTTCTTGACTCAAATAGAAACAAAAAGTATATATAGTGAAGTATTGTTTAAATAGTGATAATTCACACGGTGATTCCGCCAAGGGGTTACTCACACATTTTAGAGACACTCAGGCTCTGGAGTAGACGCACACCTGGTTTCATACTGCCAGGTACCCAGTATAAATCCAATCGCAGACCGCTGCTTAGGAAAATGACATATTTATTTTAAAAACATTTAAATACATAAAAAGCCACACATTTACCACCATACATAAAGTCACTCTGGTATCTGTCCACACAAAATTGTAAGTGGGTGAGGAATCCCAAAAGCCTGGTTAGATGGATGCGGATAGAGTGCAGGACCTGCTACTCTCAATTCCGCTACACTATTGTGATACCCGCGATACCTGTTCTAGTTACCGTAGTAGGGGCGTGGCTATGACGTTCAGATACTCTTATGCCTAAAGAGCTAAATACTAATTTGGATCTCCATTGCTATCTATAATATGCAGGTTAACTATAATGTCAGACGAATAATAAGTGATACAAAAAGGAAAACAATATACAGAGGTGCAAGATGGAAAAACCCCCACAATATTCTGTACAAATGAACTAAGAACTGATACTCTCCTTAAGGTCAGACCGCAGCCTTCTTGCAGTCTCTCCCTTGTGACTGTGTGTAGATAGATAGTAGTAGTAGATGGCACTGGTCTATTGAATGATTTTCTCTAGTAAGTAAAGAGAAAAAAGGCTTGATGCATATATTGAAGCCAATTAATATGGGTGCAGTATACTCACTCCATAAGATGAATCTTTGCAGCTGAAAGGGAACGTTGCGACAGATGGCAAGAGTCCACAGGTTCCTGGAGTCAAATACTGAATTTTCCGGTTTATCCAAAAGTGGACTATAAATGAATAGAGACCCAAATGACAAAAGTATCCAGTGTATAATTGAAAAAAAAATGTAGTAACTTACTACCTAAATAAGGAGATTCCAGCTCAGCACAGCAAAAGAAGATCTTGACAATCTTTCAACAAAGGACAAAGGTTTTATTTGCTCAACGCGTTTCAACGTATTACACGTCTTTATCAAGAGCATACATTAAAACAAGTAAAACAGGTAAGTAAAAAAAAAAGTAAGTGATGACTGCATGTATATATTTATTACTGGCTAATCAGAATGTAATACGAATAGTAAGTAGTGACTATATGTATATATTCATGACTGTCCAACATGACATTGATTTTGTGACTATTGTTTTTCACTTTATCTATAGTGCTCCATAGCGTGATCCATGCTTGCACAGTTGTGCCGGTCATACGCTGCAGAGTTTCCGGTAGTGGAAGATCAGTATGCATTGGGAGACAAGAGGGGAGCACTTATAAGGTGGTAAATTTTGATTCTGTAACTGTGTCTGAGGACGGGTATATTCCCGAAAACCGTTATACAGCTTATGCAGTAAAGAATGTGTTGACTTAAATACCAGAGAGTACCTTTCTTTGGAAAATGTGTATATGTATAGATAAATATTGTATTGAAATACCATTATATATATATATACAAAACACGGAAGGGAACTGCACTCTCATACCGGACCGGGTACACATCCAATGACCCTGCAACATGCTCAGCCCTGGGTGCCACTGGCACTCACAGGAAGCTGTGCTGTCCCCAGAGCCACAAGCAGTTAACCCCAGACAGGTCTGGGTGCAAGTACCATAGGGAAAATTACAAAACAAATTAATACAACACACAGAGAAAACCCAGCACTCACTTACAAGCTCTCAGCTAAGATTTAAAAGCAAAAATGGAAAGGTTAGTTACCGCATCTGGCCAAATGGGACAAGCCCAGGTACCTCGTCAAGGTCCTTTCCAACACCTGGGACCCTAAATCAGCCACACAATGCAAGCTTTCAAATCCAAACAAACTGAAAACAAGGGAAGGGTGCACAGGAATATGTAACAACCCTAGACATATACAAAACACGGAAGGGAACTGCACTCTCATACCGGACCGGGTACACATCCCATGACCCTGCAACATGCTCAGCCCTGGGTGCCACTGGCACTCACAGGAAGCTGTGCTGTCCCCAGAGCCACAAGCAGTTAACCCCAGACAGGTCTGGGTGCAAGTACCATAGGGAAAATTACAAAACAAATTAATACAACACACAGAGAAAACCCAGCACTCACTTACAAGCTCTCAGCTAAGATTTAAAAGCAAAAATGGAAAGGTTAGTTACCGCATCTGGCCAAATGGGACAAGCCCAGGTACCTCGTCAAGGTCCTTTCCAACACCTGGGACCCTAAAACAGCCACACAATGCAAGCTTTCAAATCCAAACAAACTGAAAACAAGGGAAGGGTGCACAGGAATATGTAACCACCCTAGACATATACAAAACACGGAAGGGAACTGCACTCTCATACCGGACCGGGTACACATCCCATGACCCTGCAACATGCTCAGCCCTGGGTGCCACTGGCACTCACAGGAAGCTGTGCTGTCCCCAGAGCCACAAGCAGTTAACCCCAGACAGGTCTGGGTGCAAGTACCATAGGGAAAATTACAAAACAAATTAATACAACACACAGAGAAAACCCAGCACTCACTTACAAGCTCTCAGCTAAGATTTAAAAGCAAAAATGGAAAGGTTATTTACCGCATCTGGCCAAATGGGACAAGCCCAGGTACCTCGTCAAGGTCCTTTCCAACACCTGGGACCCTAAAACAGCCACACAATGCAAGCTTTCAAATCCAAACAAACTGAAAACAAGGGAAGGGTGCACAGGAATATGTAACCACCCTAGACATATACAAAACACGGAAGGGAACTGCACTCTCATACCGGACCGGGTACACATCCCATGACCCTGCAACATGCTCAGCCCTGGGTGCCACTGGCACTCACAGGAAGCTGTGCTGTCCCCAGAGCCACAAGCAGTTAACCCCAGACAGGTCTGGGTGCAAGTACCATAGGGAAAATTACAAAACAAATTAATACAACACACAGAGAAAACCCAGCACTCACTTACAAGCTCTCAGCTAAGATTTAAAAGCAAAAATGGAAAGGTTAGTTACCGCATCTGGCCAAATGGGGCAAGCCCAGGTACCTCGTCAAGGTCCTTTCCAACACCTGGGACCCTAAAACAGCCACACAATGCAAGCTTTCAAATCCAAACAAACTGAAAACAAGGGAAGGGTGCACAGGAATATGTAACCACCCTAGACATATACAAAACACGGAAGGGAACTGCACTCTCATACCGGACCGGGTACACATCCCATGACCCTGCAACATGCTCAGCCCTGGGTGCCACTGGCACTCACAGGAAGCTGTGCTGTCCCCAGAGCCACAAGCAGTTAACCCCAGACAGGTCTGGGTGCAAGTACCATAGGGAAAATTACAAAACAAATTAATACAACACACAGAGAAAACCCAGCACTCACTTACAAGCTCTCAGCTAAGATTTAAAAGCAAAAATGGAAAGGTTATTTACCACATCTGGCCAAATGGGACAAGCCCAGGTACCTCGTCAAGGTCCTTTCCAACACCTGGGACCCTAAAACAGCCACACAATGCAAGCTTTCAAATCCAAACAAACTGAAAACAAGGGAAGGGTGCACAGGAATATGTAACCACCCTAGACATATACAAAACACGGAAGGGAACTGCACTCTCATACCGGACCGGGTACACATCCCATGACCCTGCAACATGCTCAGCCCTGGGTGCCACTGGCACTCACAGGAAGCTGTGCTGTCCCCAGAGCCACAAGCAGTTAACCCCAGACAGGTCTGGGTGCAAGTACCATAGGGAAAATTACAAAACAAATTAATACAACACACAGAGAAAACCCAGCACTCACTTACAAGCTCTCAGCTAAGATTTAAAAGCAAAAATGGAAAGGTTATTTACCGCATCTGGCCAAATGGGACAAGCCCAGGTACCTCGTCAAGGTCCTTTCCAACACCTGGGACCCTAAAACAGCCACACAATGCAAGCTTTCAAATCCAAACAAACTGAAAACAAGGGAAGGGTGCACAGGAATATGTAACCACCCTAGACATATACAAAACACGGAAGGGAACTGCACTCTCATACCGGACCGGGTACACATCCCATGACCCTGCAACATGCTCAACCCTGGGTGCCACTGGCACTCACAGGAAGCTGTGCTGTCCCCAGAGCCACAAGCAGTTAACCCCAGACAGGTCTGGGTGCAAGTACCATAGGGAAAATTACAAAACAAATTAATACAACACACAGAGAAAACCCAGCACTCACTTACAAGCTCTCAGCTAAGATTTAAAAGCAAAAATGGAAAGGTTAGTTACCGCATCTGGCCAAATGGGACAAGCCCAGGTACCTCGTCAAGGTCCTTTCCAACACCTGGGACCCTAAAACAGCCACACAATGCAAGCTTTCAAATCCAAACAAACTGAAAACAAGGGAAGGGTGCACAGGAATATGTAACCACCCTAGACATATACAAAACACGGAAGGGAACTGCACTCTCATACCGGACCGGGTACACATCCCATGACCCTGCAACATGCTCAGCCCTGGGTGCCACTGGCACTCACAGGAAGCTGTGCTGTCCCCAGAGCCACAAGCAGTTAACCCCAGACAGGTCTGGGTGCAAGTACCATAGGGAAAATTACAAAACAAATTAATACAACACACAGAGAAAACCCAGCACTCACTTACAAGCTCTCAGCTAAGATTTAAAAGCAAAAATGGAAAGGTTATTTACCGCATCTGGCCAAATGGGACAAGCCCAGGTACCTCGTCAAGGTCCTTTCCAACACCTGGGACCCTAAAACAGCCACACAATGCAAGCTTTCAAATCCAAACAAACTGAAAACAAGGGAAGGGTGCACAGGAATATGTAACCACCCTAGACATATACAAAACACGGAAGGGAACTGCACTCTCATACCGGACCGAGTGCTGGGTTTTCTCTGTGTGTTGTATTAATTTGTTTTGTAATTTTCCCTATGGTACTTGCACCCAGACCTGTCTGGGGTTAACTGCTTGTGGCTCTGGGGACAGCACAGCTTCCTGTGAGTGCCAGTGGCACCCAGGGCTGAGCATGTTGCAGGGTCATGGGATGTGTACCCGGTCCGGTATGAGAGTGCAGTTCCCTTCCGTGTTTTGTATATGTCTAGGGTGGTTACATATTCCTGTGCACCCTTCCCTTGTTTTCAGTTTGTTTGGATTTGAAAGCTTGCATTGTGTGGCTGTTTTAGGGTCCCAGGTGTTGGAAAGGACCTTGACGAGGTACCTGGGCTTGTCCCATTTGGCCAGATGCGGTAACTAACCTTTCCATTTTTGCTTTTAAATCTTAGCTGAGAGCTTGTAAGTGAGTGCTGGGTTTTCTCTGTGTGTTATATATATATATATATATATATATGTATTTATGAATAAATAGAACATATTCTGATATGTGAAGAAGATTAAAATGTGGAATATTAATATTTCATGTCAGGTTAGCGCACGTGAGAAAATGCGATCAGGTTTCGAGACTTCTTGGATGTTAGTTTTTTTCCACTTTTCATAGGTAAAATATTAATCTAGCTTGAGTTAAAACAGAAAAAAAAAAAATACAATTTTTTTTAAATATTGCTAGTCTAATTCAAAAAATATTAATCATGTTTGTTGACGTAAATTAAATTAAATATTTGAAATATTTATTTATTTATTTAAAAGCTCCAGAATCGAAAGGAAAAAAAGAATTATACTTTCTAAAATGGATGAATTTTAATTAAGATAAAAATGACATTCATTTGACATTACTTAGCTTGAGTCAGCATTTACACGTGATCTGTAGAACTATCCAAGTTAAGAAATGTGTTTATAATTTGTGACCAATGGAAAAAAATAACATTCAGCTAGATTACGAGTTATGAGTGAAAAAGCATTGTTATGCCTCATAACGCTGCTTTTTCCCTAACGCTGCTATTACAAGTCTTGTAGGTATAGGTGTACCGCACACCTTTTGGCCGTCACGCAATGTCAGTACCGCACTTTTAAAAAAGTCCTTTTTCAATGGGACTCCCATAGCGCCGGTATTACAAGTTTGCCTGGGAGGCCAAAAAGTGAGCGGTTCACCCTATACTTACAAGATCCGTACCGCCATCTAAAGTCAGTAGTTTTACGTTACAAAGCTGTAGCATAAAACTCATACTAAAGAGTTAAAAAGTACACTAACACCCATAAACTACCTATTAACCCCTAAACCGAGGCCCTCCTGCATCACAAACACTATAATAAATTAATTAACCCCTAATCTGCCGCTCCAGACATTGCCGCCACTTAAAAATGTATTAACCCCTATTCTGCCGCTCCCTGACATCGTCGCCACTATAATAAACGTATTAACCCCTAAACCACCGCCCGCATCGCAAACACTATTTAAATATTATTAACCCCTAATCTGCCGTCCGCTCTCACGCCGCTATAATAAACCTATTAACCCCTAAACTGCCACCCTCCCGCATCACTACATAAATATATTAACCCCTAAACCTAACCCTAACGTAACCCTAAGTCTAACCCTAACCCTAACATAACCCTAACACCCCCTAACTTAAATATAATTAAAATAAATCTAAATAAAACTTACAATTATTACCTAAATAACCTATTTAAAACTAAATACATACTTACCTGTAAAATAAAACCTAAGCTAGCTACAATATAACTAATAGTTACATTGTAGCTAGCTTAGGTTTTATTTTTATTTCACAGGCAAGTTTGCATTTATTTTAACTAGGTAGACTAGTTAGTAAATAGTTATTAACTATTTACTAACTACTTAGTTAAAATAAATACAAAGTTACCTTTAAAATAAAATCTAACCTGCCTTAGACTATAACCTAACATTACAATAAAATAAATTAAATTAATCAAATACAATTATCTAAATTAAAAAAAATAAAATAAACACTAAATTACAAAAAAATTTTTTAGCAAAAATTAAAACGAATTACTCCTAATCTAATAGCCCTATCAAAATAAAAAAGCCCCCCCAAAATAAAAAAATCCCTAGCCTACACTAAACTGCCAATAGCCCTTAAAAGTGCCTTTTGCAGGGCATTGCCCCAAAGATATCAGCTCTTTTACCTGTAAAAAAAATACAAACAACCCCCCAACATTAAAACCCACCACCCACCCAACCAAACCCCCCCAAATAAAAACCTATCTAAATAAACCTAAGCTGCCCATTGCCCTGAAAAGGGCATTTGGAATCGGATGGGCATTGCCCTTAAAAGGGCATTTAGCTCTTTTGCCATGCCCTGAAAAGGGCAATCAGCTCTTTTACGAAGTGCCCAAACCCTAAGCTAAAAATAAAATCCACCCAAAAAACCCTTAAAAAACCTAACACTAACCCCCGAAGATCCACTTACAGTTTTCGAAGTCTGTACATCCATCCTCATCCAGCCGGTGAAGTCCTCATCGAAGCGGGCAGAAGTCCTCATCGAAGCGGCCAGAAGTCTTCATCCAGACGGCATCTTCTATCATCATCCATCCGGTGCGGAGCTGGTCCATCTTCAAGACATCCAGCGCGGAGCATCCTCTTCTTCCGATGGTCGCTGAAGAATGAAGTTTCCCTTTAAGTGACGTCATCCAAGATGGCGTCCCTTACATTCCGATTGGCTGATAGAATTCTATCAACCAATAGGAATTAAAGGTTAAAAAATCCTATTGGCTGTTGCAATCAGCCAATAGGATTGAGCTTGCATTCTATTGGCTATTCCAATCAGCCAATATAATGCAAGCTCAATCTTATTGGCTGATTGGATCAGCCAAAAGGATGAAAGCTGATAGAATTCTTTGATGACATCACTGAAAGGGAAACTTAAAGGGATACAAGATGCCGTCTGGATGAAGACTTCTGGCCGCTTCAATGAGGACTTCTGCCCACTTGGATAAAGACTTCTGCCCGCTTCGATGAGGACTTCGCCGGCTGGATGAGGATGGATGTCCGGACTTCGAAAACTGTAAGTGGATCTTCGAGGGTTAGTGTTAGTTTTTTTTAAGGGTTTTTTTGGATGGGTTTTATTTTTAGCTTAGGGTTTGGGCACTTCATAAAAAAGCTGATTGCTTTTTCTGGGCATGGCAAAAGAGCTAAATGCCCTTTTAAGGGCAATGCCCATCCAAATGCCCTTTCAGGGCAAGGGTTATCTTAGGTTTATTTAGATAGGTTTTTATTTAGGGGGTTTGGTTGGGTGGGTGATGGGTTTTACTGTTGGGGGTTGTTTGTATTTTTTTTTACAGGTAAAAGAGCTGTTTTCTTTGGGGCAATGTCCCGCAAAAGGCCCTTTTAGGGGCCATTGGCAGGGTTTTTTTTTATTTTGGGTGGGTTTTTTATTTTGATAGGACTATTAGAGTAGGAGTAATTCATTTTTATTTTTGATAATTTCGTTTTTTATTTTGTGTAATTTAGTGTTTATTTTTTTTAGTAATTTAGATAATTGTATTTTATTAATTTAATTTATTTTATTTTATTGTAATGTTAGGTTTTAGTGTAAGGCAGGTTAGGTTTTATTTTACAGGTAACTTTGTATTTATTTTAACTAGGTAGTTATTAAAGAGTTAATAACTATTTACTAACTAGTCTACCTAGTTAAAATAAATACAAATTTATCTGTGAAATAAATATAAAATCTAAGCTAGCTATAATATAAATATTAGTTATATTGTAGCTAGCTTAGGTTTTATTTTATAGGTAAGTATTTAGTTTTAAATAGGAATTATTTAGGTAATAATTGTAAATTTTATTTAGATTTATTTTAATTATATTTAAATTAGGGGGGTTAGTGTTAGATTTAGGCTTAGGGTTACATTAGGGTTAAGGGTTATGCTTAGGGATAGGGTTATGTTAGGGTTAGGTTTAGGGGTTAATATATTTATTTAGTGTTAGTGATGAGGGAGGCCAGAGGTTTAGGGGTTAATAACTTTAGTATACTAGCGGCGACATCGGGGACGGCAGATTAGGAGTTAATAACTGTAATGTAGGTGGCGGCGATATTGGGACCGGCAGATTAGGGGTTAATAATTTTATTTAGGTGGCGGCGATGTTAGAGGCAGCAGATTAGGGGTTAATAACATTATGTAGGTTGCGGCAATGTTAGGGGCAGCAGATTAGGGGTGTTTAGACTTGGTTTTTATGTTAGGGTGTTAGGTTTAAACTTAACTTTTTCTTTCCCCATAGACATCAATGGGGCTGCATTACGGAGCTTTTGTTTCCGCGATTGCATGTGTTAGGCTATTTTTTAGCCGACTCTCCCCATTGATGTCTATGGGGAAATCGTGCACAAGCACGTCAAAACACCGCTTGTATTTGGGTGAGGTATGGAGCTCAACGCAAGCATATCACCCGCACAAGCTGGGTTTTACAAAACCTGTAATAGCAGCGCTATAGGGAGGTTAAATACCGTTGCTTTAGTGGCGGTCGTTAATTTCCCTATAGCGCTAAAAACTCGAAATCTAACTGATTGTGAGGGAAGAAAATTATCATAACTAAAACTTAATAAAAGGTGTCTTTAGTGTATTGCAATTGATAAGTTGGATTCTGAAATGTTTGTTGTGTCATTTTACACTCAAGTTTGATTAAAATTTGTTTAACAACAATCCAATTAGTTACTTAACTGGAAAATCAACACAGACGACAAGTTTCTGTAGAGAATGTGTATTGGATTTTCCAGACAATTGTGGATTACATTAGTGTTGCATGACAAGACAATACAATTAGGATACAAACAACTGGTGACATGTTGATCCAGCTCGATTGCTAATAATGGATGGCCTTGTTTTTCCATTAATATTATTGATGCCATTTTCTAGTTTAATAAAATGTTTTATTACTAGAAATAGATATAACTGTATCAATAGAAATTCCCAGACTTTTGGAGCATAAAAATGTAAAAATGATTCCATTACTGCTGCTTATAGTACTTACAAGTGTATTTATTGATAAAAATATGAATAATAATATTACACATACAACTAGGCGCCATGTTGACTGAACCTTGACAGATAATAATTTATGGCTGTATTTTATTAATTGCTGGCATTATTAAAGCCATCTTGAGCACTTTTATTATTTGAACAACAATATATATAATTGTACTTTGCACTTAAAGGAACACTAAAGTCAAAATCAGACTTTCATGAGAGAACATACAATTAAAAAAAAAAAGAAACTTTCTAATTTGCTTCCATTATCAACATGTGTACAATATTTTTATATGCACAATTTCCCAGGCACCATCTACTACTGAGCATGTGCAAAAGTTTATAGAATATACATAATGTGTTTTGTGATTGGCTGATGGGTGTCATATGATACAATTTGCCATTAAAAAATCTACTACTCATTTAGAATGAGTGGTAATGCATTATCTTTTAGTATGTATTTGTAAATTATGCAGTTCTACTAGACTTAATAGTCCTTTAAATGGAGAGAATTTGAATTCTTTGGAGCATAGAAATTTAAACATTTTATATAATGTAATACTTTTTGTTATAATTCTTAAAAATATGTGCATGCCTTTAATATTACATTGAGGAAGCTGTGTACTTTTTATGTTTTGCTTGCTGACATAAACTTATGAATATTAAGAAGGAACTTCAACAAAATATAAAATTAAATATAGAAAACAAAATATATATTTTATTTAGTTTAATATGTTTATAACAAATTAAACCATATAACCACATTTGTTATTTTAGAAGTACAATCTCAAAATCATGAAAGGTGATCCCTTTGTACAGTAGTGGCCAACTTCAACAAAGAACATATTTACCTGGAAAATATTCACTTTTGGCAGATATATATAATCGGGACCCGATCTCTCTATTATGCAATGCTCATAGTCCTTCACCTCTGAGACAAAATGATGCCATGAGCCATCTGCTTCTCCCGCTTGGCTTGATGAAGTTAGAGAATTTTTTTTTGCAATACTCTACTGACATAATAGAACATGCAATTTTAAACAACTTTCCAAATTTACTTTTATAATCAAATTTTCTTTGTTCTCTTGGAATTCTTAGTTGGAAGCTAAACCTATGTAATTTCATATGCTAATTTCTAAGCCCTTGAAGGCCACCTTATCTGAATGCATTTGACAGTTTTTCACAGCTAGAGGGCGTAAGTTCATGTGTGCTATATAGCTAACATTGTGCTCATGCATCTGGAGTTAAATGCCTGAAATAAAAGTCGCTAGATAATAAATAGTCATGTGATAAGTGGGCTGTCAGAAGACGCTTAGTTACAAGGTAATCACAGAGGAAAAAGTGTATATGCAAAACTGGGGAATGGGTAATAAAGGGATTATCTATCTTTTTAAACAATAACTGTCCCTTTAAGATACAACACCTGGGCTGAGCTTCCTCACTTTCTCTGTCCCACACAGTTTTCTTTCTTGCCCCTAAGGATTTTGTTGCCCATTTTCCTATTATAATATCATGGTTCTGGAGAACACAATCCACCACAATCATGTTCTGTTTGTAAGAAAACTGTACATTTCTTCCATTCTTGGACTTCCTAAACTCTATATTAGAAGAAGAGGACATGACAATGTCAAATTAATTACTATAATTAGTAATACATTCACCCCCTTTGTGCTATTGTATACGGTGCTGCATGCTGGTACAACTTTACAGCAAAAATATTTATTATTTCGTGTCTCATCTCTTCTGATTGACAAAATAAGATCTGGCAATTTTTTTGGTAACTTTTTCTATCAATAGCCTATTCAGGGCAGGCAGGCGGACAAAACTATTTACCTTGTTTGATGTCAACATTCTGAAGCTTTGATAAATGTGTTTGTGTGGAGGGGCTTTTTTGTCAGAAAGCCAACAATAATTAGAATTAAATTATATGAAAGGGGTGGGGGGGATAAATTATGAAAATATATTGCAATTTGTTTTTACTACACATGATTCAGATAGAACATACAATTTTAAACAACTTTCCAATTCACTTATTTTTTCTAATATTTGATCTTTTGCTATCATTTGTTGAAAAGCATACCTAGGTAGGCTGCTGCTGATTGGTGGCTGCATATATATGTCTCTTGTCATTGGCTTACCAATGTGTTCAGCTGGCTCTCAGTAACACATTGCTGCTCTTTCAAGAAAGGATGTCAAGAGAATAAAGCAAAAAAAATACTTAGCCTTTAGGTGCACCTTATATGTTTTTATCTCTGGTTTTCAATTGTTGATTTAAGGAGAGTTTTTCAGCATTTCAATGTATCAGTTTATTGAATCTAAGTAATACTGTGTATTTTTAATAAAGAAAATTGACAACAGAAGTAAATTCCAATGTTGTTTACAAATGCATGCTCTATCTGAATCATGAAAGAAAAGATTTGTTTAATATCTCTTTAAATAAGGTCTTTTAATTGATTTCAAGTAACAATGATTATAATTTATTGTATCAATTTAAATTGCCTTGAATCTTAGAATGCTATTTTTAGGCATGGGAGAAAATTTGTATTCGCCATTCGTTTGCGGCATTCTGTTCTTTTCAGAGCTGGATTTATCTGTGTAAAAGTGCAGCAGACAAAAAGATCTGGATTTGCACAGATCTGTGTATGTTGCACTGTCACGCTGATATATTCATCTCAGAAAAAGAGCAAAATGCCGCTATATATAGTCATATTTGGCAATTGTTTTGCAAACAAACGACAAATAACAAATACAAATTTTCTCCCATGCATAGCTATTGTGTTTGTTGATTGTCAAAATTATTAGGCCTCAAAATAAGTTAATTTTTTATACTTCTATACTATGTGAGTCAGACAAGCTGTGAATTGGAGCTCTAAATGTATATTGTTGAATAGACAAGTTAATCGGCGCTCCTGATATAGAACAAATTATTAAGAAGCAACGTTAGAAAGTCTGCAGCCCGTTTTAAATCATTTGGGTTTTCATGTATGGAAAAAAGTTTAAACAATTAAAATCAATGACTTCAGCTGCTGTTACGCTACAAACATACTTGAAAAGCGCTCTGAGATTTAAATTGAAACTGACAATGGTATTTGGTAGAGAGGAACAAATTAAAATTGTCTGCATAATTTTATTTACACAAATTTAAACTGAATATGAATAAAAATTCTCAGGTAAATTAAACTACAAAGTTGTTTATTAAATGAACTGCAAAACATGTGTCACAAATTAATAAACACTTAATAAACACTTGCTTGCTAATGTAAAAAGCTGATAACGTATTCCCCCATAGAAGTAAATGGAGCAAGACCGCATTCCAATGTTCTTCACATAGAAAAATATGTTCTTTTCATTTATAAATACATATATATATATATATATATATATATATATATATATATATATATATATACACATATAAATGGTGTGTATGCACTCCCACTATCAGCAAACAACTGCCAGGGTTTCTCTTGAAAAATTGTAGAATATATATCTGATGTGTTTTTTTTGCACAAATATATATTTATACCATATATATATATATATATATATATATATATATATATATATATATATATATATATATATATATATATATATATATATATATATATATATATATATATAGAGAGAGAGAGAGACTTCGATTTAGTGCACTCTCACTGGCCAACCCAGACACAGACCAGGGTGCTTAACGGAATAAACAATCTGAATAGGAATAAGCACTCACTGGATTTCAAAACAACAAATATTTATTCGGCAGTGACGTTTCGGGGCATTCACCCCTTCCTCAGACAACCCAAAATGTGAAACAAGCAATGTTAAATAATGATTCAAACCCCTCCCTCATCAAATTTCAGCCAATCAAAATACATCCAAAGCAATCAATAGGGGATGTATGTTAAACAAAAACAATTACATTTCTGTATAATATCAACAAAGTGTATGCTTTTACAAAGCACATGTGTGATATAACCATCTATAGTGTACTGTATTAAGGTGTCAGTGACAGTGAAGTGGATGGCTGTGGAATATGCCAACAGATAGTAAAAAATACATCTGCCTTCTTATAATACACTCTGTACTCAAAACATAAGGAGTTCACTAGACTTGTTGTTGCCAGGAAAAGTAGCTAATTAATACCGCATATACAATGCTCAGAGACATTTATTCACTTAGCTGAAAGGCAACTTACTGTGCATCAAAAGCATCTAAAACCTCCTAGGGTATGGATACTCCGCCATTAGCTATCACGCTGGCCACCGCATGGTTGGAGGGGGCGTGTCAGCATCCGGGTTAGCATCTTAACCCGCTATTGGAAATCCGTGCCCTAAGCGTCGTTATGCGTTGCCATAGCAACCTATCGTGGCGTCACCAACCACACCGGACCGAGGCTTTGCTACGTAGGTCTGAACTAGGTCACCATGGCAACCCAACAAACAATGTCATGATATAGACATAGCTAGTGTCATAATCAGATCGAATAATATTTCACTTATTAGGAACATACTTATGTGGCAACTAGATATGCGGTTAATTATAAACTAACACATTGGAAGTTATCCAGTGATAGAAGTAACAGCGGTTATGGGAATTAAAGCTCACTGGTGTATACTATACTCTAAGAAGATCTCTAAAACTATACTGGGTGTTATTAAATCTTCTAAAGGGGATCAAACATTGAGGAATCTGTAGCCGCCACTTATTCAAACAAACTCTAACACGAGTCTAAATTATGAGTCGTGTATTATAATGTTACAAAGGCCAATATATAAGTTAACTATTGGAAAAAAAAATGTCCTGTTCTAGACATACTGACTTGCTCTCGGCATATTGACTGGGTCACTAGTTACTTTCAAAATGGACAATCATAGAGTGTATTGGGGATGATCTAAATCCTGTGATTTCTTAATAGGTGTCTAAGCATATAGACTAGTGAGATATCCAGGATACCACATATGTCTAAATCAACTCAAGGCCAGATTAGCCAACTGGGTACACTAATTGTTGAAAACATGACAGTGCGGCAATGTATCATTAAAGTCCTACCTGAGAATGGAACTTCGTATCTCCCAGAGTATGGTATTACAAGTGATCTCTAGTAGGTAGGCTAAGTGTGGATTCTTAATATGTCCACAAGTATTTATAAATAAGTTTGCATATGATGGGGCCATGTTTGACCCCATGGCGGTCTATCGGAGTGCCATCAGGACTGCACTCAAGGATGGCACATCGGAACAACCGGTGGCACGCCATTTTATACAGATGAACCACACTGTGAAGGACTTGCGCTTCATACTTATTGATCATGTACCACCTTTGATACGGGGAGGCAACAGAAAGAAGAAACTCCTACAAATTGAGGCCAAGTGGATCCATAGACTTGGAACAGTACAACCAGGAGGATTGAACACAAACGTGGACTGGCATTGTTTCCTGTAGTACCTTTTCTAGGGACATAACTGGTAGGATGTCTATAAACATCCCATCTGCTAATGAGAGTCCATGTACACTTTACTAAATACTTGTGGACATATTAAGAATCCACACTTAGCCTACCTACTAGAGATCACTTGTAATACCATACTCTGGGAGATACGAAGTTCCATTCTCAGGTAGGACTTTAATGATACATTGCCGCACTGTCATGTTTTCAACAATTAGTGTACCCAGTTGGCTAATCTGGCCTTGAGTTGATTTAGACATATGTGGTATCCTGGATATCTCACTAGTCTATATGCTTAGACACCTATTAAGAAATCACAGGATTTAGATCATCCCCAATACACTCTATGATTGTCCATTTTGAAAGTAACTAGTGACCCAGTCAATATGCCGAGAGCAAGTCAGTATGTCTAGAACAGGACATTTTTTGTTCCAATAGTTAACTTATATATTGGCCTTTGTAACATTATAATACACGACTCATAATTTAGACTCGTGTTAGAGTTTGTTTGAATAAGTGGCGGCTACAGATTCCTCAATGTTTGATCCCCTTTAGAAGATTTAATAACACCCAGTATAGTTTTAGAGATCTTCTTAGAGTATAGTATACACCAGTGAGCTTTAATTCCCATAACCGCTGTTACTTCTATCACTGGATAACTTCCAATGTGTTAGTTTATAATTAACCGCATATCTAGTTGCCACATAAGTATGTTCCTAATAAGTGAAATATTATTCGATCTGATTATGACACTAGCTATGTCTATATCATGACATTGTTTGTTGGGTTGCCATGGTGACCTAGTTCAGACCTACGTAGCAAAGCCTCGGTCCGGTGTGGTTGGTGACGCCACGATAGGTTGCTATGGCAACGCATAATGACGCTTAGGGCACGGATTTCCAATAGCGGGTTAAGATGCTAACCCGGATGCTGACACGCCCCCTCCGACCATGCGGTGGCCAGCGTGATAGCTAATGGCGGAGTATCCATACCCTAGGAGGTTTTAGATGCTTTTGATGCACAGTAAGTTGCCTTTCAGCTAAGTGAATAAATGTCTCTGAGCATTGTATATGCGGTATTAATTAGCTACTTTTCCTGGCAACAACAAGTCTAGTGAACTCCTTATGTTTTGAGTACAGAGTGTATTATAAGAAGGCAGATGTATTTTTTACTATCTGTTGGCATATTCCACAGCCATCCACTTCACTGTCGCTGACACCTTAATACAGTACACTATAGATGGTTATATCACACATGTGCTTTGTAAAAGCATACACTTTGTTGATATTATACAGAAATGTAATTGTTTTTGTTTAACATACATCCCCTATTGATTGCTTTGGATGTATTTTGATTGGCTGAAATTTGATGAGGGAGGGGTTTGAATCATTATTTAACATTGCTTGTTTCACATTTTGGGTTGTCTGAGGAAGGGGTGAATGCCCCGAAACGTCACTGCCGAATAAATATTTGTTGTTTTGAAATCCAGTGAGTGCTTATTCCTATTCAGATTATATATATATATATATATATATATATATATATATATATATATATATATATATATATATATACAGATATTTATAGGAATATCTATTTAAAAATATATAGAACACATTTCCCTATGTGAAGAACATTGGAATGTGAAATATTTACAATAAATACATATGTATTTATGTGTTTATATATGTATATATGTCTGTATATACACATATAAATACATATGTACACACATCTATACATATGTGAAACCTCATATCTTTGAGACCTTATAACTTTTTAAATAATTTTTATTAGATGATGTTATTAGGTGTAACTGTACTTTGTAATGTATTTTTAAATGATTTGTGACACTTTTTTGTTTTGCAAAACAGTTAACAAGAGATCAGAGGACACATTATCCCAATGAGCGTTAACTTCAATTGCGCTCAAGTGATTGTGTTTACTTTCAACTTGTAATAAGAGCGAAAAACCTGATGCACGCAAACACTCGCGATAAACCCCTTTTTGCTTTAGCATAACTGTTAGTGCTTCACTTGTAATCTGGCCCTGTGTTAGTTTTCTGTTTATCGTAATTTAATTTTAAATGTGAAAAGCAAAATATATGATGAGAAACACATTTGTCTTAAATCCAGCCTTCATTATTTTGTTTCCCCGTAAAAAAAAAAAAACAGTATTCCAGTATATTTCTAGGGCCATAATATAAAATGGAAAACAGTGCTTCTAGCAATACTTTCTGACATTAAAGCTAATATTATGCACTATGGGTATAATATGTACATATGACTTTTAACCCCTTACTTACCGGGACTTTCAGAGAAGAACTTGCCCAAAATACCGGCAAATTTTTAGCATTTTTGCTATCACTCCATTAAAACAGAAATAGAACCTTATTCTTTTTTTAAAAAAAATGTACTTGTCAAAACTATATATTTTTTAAGTAGACAACCTGAGGTATTGATCTAGGCCCATTTTGGTATATTTCATGCCACTATTTCATTTAAAAAAATAGTTAACTTTTTCACAAACTTTGGGTTTCTCACTGAAATTATTTACATACATGTGCAATCATCTCTCCCTCCCTCAATTCCCCCCCCCCCCACACACACACACTGGTCCCCACCATCTTAGGTACTGGAAGATAGTCTGCCAGTATGCAGTTTATTTTTATTTTTTTAATAATACATTTTTTTAATATACAGGGAGTGCAGAATTATTAGGCAAATTAGTATTTTGACCACATCATCCCCTTTATGCATGTTGTCTTACTCCAAGCTGTATAGGCTCGAAAGCCTACTACCAATTAAGCATATTCGGTGATGTGCATCTCTGTAATGAGAAGGGGTGTGGTCTAATGACATCAACACCCTATATCAGGTGTGCATAATTATTAGGCAACTTCCTTTCCTTTGGCAAAATGGGTCAAAAGAAGGACTTGACAGGCTCAGAAAAGTAAAAAATAGTGAGATATCTTGCAGAGGGATGCAGCACTCTTAAAATTGCAAAGCTTCTGAAGCGTGATCATCGAACAATCAAGCGTTTAATTCAAAATAGTCAACAGGGTCGCAAGAAGCGTGTGGAAAAACCAAGGCGCAAAATAACTGCCCATGAACTGAGAAAAGTCAAGCGTGCAGCTGCCAAGATGCCACTTGCCACCAGTTTGGCCATATTTCAGAGCTGCAACATCACTGGAGTGCCCAAAAGCACAAGGTGTGCAATACTCAGAGACATGGCCAAGGTAAGAAAGGCTGAAAGACGACCACCACTGAACAAGACACACAAGCTGAAACGTCAAGACTGGGCCAAGAAATATCTCAAGACTGATTTTTCTAAGGTTTTATGGACTGATGAAATGAGAGTGAGTCTTGATGGGCCAGATGGATGGGCCCGTGGCTGGATTGGTAAAGGGCAGAGAGCTCCAGTCCGACTCAGACGCCAGCAAGGTGGAGGTGGAGTACTGGTTTGGGCTGGTATCATCAAAGATGAGCTTGTGGGGCCTTTTCGGGTTGAGGATGGAGTCAAGCTCAACTCCCAGTCCTACTGCCAGTTTCTGGAAGACACCTTCTTCAAGCAGTGGTACAGGAAGAAGTCTGCATCCTTCAAGAAAAACATGATTTTCATGCAGGACAATGCTCCATCACACGCGTCCAAGTACTCCACAGCGTGGCTGGCAAGAAAGGGTATAAAAGAAGAAAATCTAATGACAGGGCCTCCTTGTTCACCTGATCTGAACCCCATTGAGAACCTGTGGTCCATCATCAAATGTGAGATTTACAAGGAGGGAAAACAGTACACCTCTCTGAACAGTGTCTGGGAGGCTGTGGTTGCTGCTGCACGCAATGTTGATGGTGAACAGATCAAAACACTGACAGAATCCATGGATGGCAGGCTTTTGAGTGTCCTTGCAAAGAAAGGTGGCTATATTAGTCACTGATTTGTTTTTGTTTTGTTTTTGAATGTCAGAAATGTATATTTGTGAATGTTGAGATGTTATATTGGTTTCACTGGTAAAAATAAATAATTGAAATGGGTATATATTTGTTTTTTGTTAAGTTGCCTAATAATTATGCACAGTAATAGTCACATGCACACACAGATATCCCCCTAAAATAGCTATAACTAAAAACAAACTAAAAACTACTTCCAAAACTATTCAGCTTTGATATTAATGAGTTTTTTGGGTTCATTGAGAACATGGTTGTTGTTCAATAATAAAATTAATCCTCAAAAATACAACTTGCCTAATAATTCTGCACTCCCTGTATTTTTTTCTTCCATGCAGTGATCCTCCTCAAAGCCTCCAACTCCATGATTCCCCAAAAAGCTCTCTAACCCTCCCACTACTTGCGTGTACCTATAAAACAATTAAAAAAAAGATTTTATTTTTGTATTTTGTTTGAAATATTCTGCAGTGTAGTGGTCCCCTCACCTCCCTCCTCCGGCATTAATTAGTTAGTGACCCCCCCACCCCACCATTTTTCTGTATTGTAGCTCCCCATTCCTTCATCTCCATTTATTTTTATTTTCCGAAGTGTAGGGCCATCCCACTCCCTCCCCCACCCTCCCCCCTCTGCTGCTGGACTGACTCCCTGATTCCTTCCCACAGCTCTCACCGGCACCAGCAGATGATCATTACACATGGTGACATACACAGTGTCACCGTCTATAATTATCCGGCATCTGCCTTAATATGGAAAGATGCCATGAGCTGGAGCTCAGGAACTACAGCTCTCGGCTGTAACTTACGATGTGCGGTATGATAAGCATAGTACGGCAATACGTATATATACGTCATATTTGCTTAAGGGGCTAAACTAGGGTTGCCGATGTCCATTATGAAAATACTCTACGGACAACATGTTATCAGAAGAAATAAGTAGATGGTGTTTTGATTAGACCTCGTGTAAGACCTCATGGACATGCAGCTTCTCTCTGCCATATGCCCATATGATACCTTTGATCAACTAAGGCAGAGTGCGATTGATGCACCCAAGGTGGGATGTTTTTCATGCCTGGGATGCTGCAACTGCAATTCCATGATAAAGGGGATGGCTTTTACCACTCACATATTGGAAAAAAGTTTTATATTCCAGGATTCTTTACCTGCAGGTCTGTCTTTGCAATTTATATTCTCTGTTCCCTTTTTTATGTAGGTCAAACGGCCCGGCAGGTAAGAGATAAGGTAAGAGATCGAATCACAGAATACAAGTCAAACATAAGATGTAAGAAGACAGATGCCCCAGTAGCTGGCCATTTCCTAGAGAAGGAACATGATATTAGTCAATTGTGGTTCCAAATAATAGAAGAAATAAAAACACCTAGGAGAGGGGGTGAAAGGGTTGCTGTACTCAATAGGAGGGAGATGTATTGGATTTACTATTTGGATACAATGTACCCCAAGGGTCTAAACCGTGAATTTGATTGGTCAGTGTTTTGGTAAGAATAGTTCTGGATATTGATGCAGATATATTGCAAATACTATAATTCATGTCAATATGAAATATAAAGTTGTTGTACGTGATTTTAACTTTTTAATAATAATTTTACATTGTATGTATTAATACACATGATTTATACTTTGACTTTTGTATATAAAGTTTATATTAAGATAGTAATACTACAGGTATCCACTAGGTGGGGCTAAAGCATGATATCTTTGTGAGACACAGGTGTGCATAAAACTATTTAAAGACAGAGATTGTTAAAGGGACACTGAACCCAATTTTTTTATTTCGTGATTCGGATAGAGCATGCAATTTTAGGCAACTTTCTAATTTACTCATATTATCACATTTTATTTATTCTCTTGGTATGTTTATTTCAAAAGCAAGAATGTAAGTTTAGATGCCAGACCATTTTTGGTGGTCCTTGCTGATTGGACAGCACCAATAAACAAGTGCTGTCCATGGTTCTGAACCAAAAATGTGCTGGCTCCTTAGCTTAGATGTCTTCTTTTTCAAATAAAAATAGCAAGAGAATGAAGAAAAATAGATAATAAGAGTAAATTAAAAAGTTGCTTAAAATTGCATGCTCTCTCTGAATCATGAAATAAAAAATGTGGGTTCAGTGTCCCTTTAAGGTTTAGTATGCATGAGGAAAGGCTAAGCTAGGCCCGAAACGTTGCTGTTGATTATTTGACCCATGATGGAATACTAATAAAGGTTTTTTTTACTTGAGGAGCTAGAGGACTTTGTTTCTTTTTATAAAGCCTTAAATAGCCCAGAGGACAAAGTATATTGACCTAATTTGAAATTTGCAGTTTTAAAACATACCCAGGCAGTAAATGTACAGTATTTATTTATTTTAATTTATTTTAAGGGTTCAATTTATCATTCCTATTCTCCTATATTTTCTCCTAAAAATGTTCACGAGAAATAATGTTCCTATTTATTATTCAAAAATATGCCTAAAATTGGGCAAGTTTGAGTGTAAAATTCTCCTTCTCTGTTCCAATGCTCCTTAGAGAACATTTGCTCCAAAAAAGGGTTAAATTAGATCCTTTTAGTCATATTTCATATAGTTCTCCTCATTAATTCTCCTAGTTACAAATTTATCATTTAGATTCTCCTATAGAGGACTGAAAGTTCTCCTGCAAGTTCCTGCATTAATGTTCTCCATAGCTACTGTGGAGAACAGCTTTAGAAATCTATTGTCTACCAGTTGTAGAAGCAATATTACAAAATAAAAGGGCTCTAAAAGGTGCAAAAATAATATATATAACAGAGCACAATAATAATGTTTATTGGAGCACAATAATAATTTATATCGGAATGCAAAAATAATATGTATTGGGGTGTTAAAAAATATATAATGGAGTGCATACATAATATATAACAAAGCACAAACATGATATCTATTGGGGTATAAAAATAAGATATAAAAGAAGCGCTAAAATTTAAGCACAAAAACAATGACAATATAGATCAATTTTCTTACATGACAGTTTGTTGAAGAGGGGCGTTAACAAAGCTACTAGGAAGGCTGTATAAATGTTTCTATTGGTTTATATATATGACTTCCATAGAGAATAGTTGCTTATTTTCAATTATACTGTATATATTGCATAGATACTAAGACTAGAGAAATTTATCTTTAGTTCTCATCAGTACTCTTATAGAGAAGCGCAAAGATAAAACTACTTTTTTTATATACATTTGAGAGCTGAGGAGAACACATAGACAAATTGCAAGGAGAATTCTCATTTTGTTTGATAAATCGAGCCCTGAATGTGATCTGTTAGAGCTCAAACACAAATGACCAAAACTTGAAAAACGTGATTCTATTCAAAATTATCTTTTTATATTGTTTTGTTGCAATATATATAAGGGACATACAACTGAGATTTTTTATAATTCAATAGATTCTGGTACAGAAGTTTGGAAATGTATTTTTTAAAGCAAAAAGCATATTTTTTTTTAAGTTTCTGCTTGTTTTAAATAGAACTATATATGATTGTTTTACATTTCAATCTTCTAATGATTAAATAAAAATAAATCTCAGTTGTATATCCTTTTAAGCAACTTTCTTCTAATTAACATCAGGGTATTACCGTGTGTGCTCTTGCATATAACAATTAAAGCCAACCGCATATAGATTATTCAATAGCTACCCACAATGGACATCTTACTCATATCCAATCACAGTGATTCTGGGTAAGATCTGTTGAGATGCATTTGAAACTGAGTACCCCAGTACTTAAGCTGCTAATGCTTTTATTGAATGAATCTCATCGGTGTTCTGAACAGAAGAGAGCTCCAGTCTCTTTAATCAATGAAACTTTTTGTGTAAGTCAATGATTTTCAATCAATCAATTCAAACAAGCTTTTCATAGCATGTTTCCTTCTTATTTAAAACTATTAAAAACTGCACAAAAACACAGTTTGCTTGTAAACGTATTTAATTATAAAGGCTAATCTAGGTTTAATCAAGTGTAGCAGATAGATGAGTTTATGCTATTTATTAACTAATATTATAAATTAAACAGTAATTCAGGGAAATTAGGTTGCATCTGTTCTACTGTGTCCTTCTGTTATCTGTAATACGTGTAGCACGATCCTTTAAAAACCTGCAAATGTGCAAACACTGTTGTGCTTTCAAGACAAGGGGCTCCTTTTACCAAGCTTCAATAGCAGCTTTGGAGCTCCAGCATTTCATGCTTTTTCCTAAAGACTGATACCACTCTAGGTGGCAGATTGCAATCATCTTGATCTGATCGAATAGAGATGATTGACAGCCCCCTCACGTGTAATTGGTCTCACACAAGCAGGGGGTGCACAATCCAAAGCGTACTACTGCCCACTTGCCGCAAGGTTGGCCAAACGAGGTTGATGACAGCGAATCTCGTCTGCCCGTCTTTTGTTAAATGGAACCCAAAGTGGTTGATCATAATACTTTAGAAACATTTTTCAAATGATTCATTTGCAAAAATCACCATATACTTTAATGGTGGCTTAAGTACAAAAAAAAAAAAAAAATAGAAAAGTAAAGCATCAGCCCAAAAACAAGAAAATCAGCATAAAATGCCCTCACAGTGCAAATAGTTAGATGTTTCTATGTAGGCGGTGCTATGCTATTGAGAGCATTTCCTAACCAGACTTCCAAGTGATGTGTTCAGTTCTACTATTGTGTTATCATCTGGTGAAAAAAAACTTAATATACAAATGCAATCTGTTTATAGGATTCCCTCACACTGAGGAAGCTTGGCGTGACCTCAAGAGGGAATTGTATTATAAGGGTGGCATACCTGTGTTGGGGGCAATAGACTACACCCATATTGCTCTGCAGGCGCCAAGAGCCACGTAAATGGTATATCGCAATCACAAACACTTTCATTCTATCAATGTGCAGTTTGTGAGTGACACACACATGTACAGTACATAATGAATGTGTTTGCAGCCTTTCCTGGGGCTACTCATGCTTCTTATATCCTCAGACAGTGGTTTGTGTGGCAGCAGTTTAAAGTGAATGTCAATAATAAGCTGTCTACTCCTCAGTACTAATTCTCTATATCCAACCGAATGGAAAGATGATATAAAGAATACCACAATTCCAAAAGTATGCACTTATAGCACTCTGGGCCCTAAACTAAAGGGTGGGTGGTCCCTGCTGGGATTTGGTAAAAATTAACTTTTATTATAACCTTTAAAAAACCAAATTGTTGGTTAAAGTACAAACACTATTAAAATACACTCCAGTACCATATACCAGTAATATCAACATTTATTGGATCACCGGTTATTGGAATTAGGCCTGTCTGTATTAACAGTTATGAATGATCCACAAAATAACAAAATAACGTCCGCTAAAACACTGTTACAGTGTAACTACATCGAATAGTGATTACAAGTGTGAGTTGGGTATATGTAATCAGAGAATGGGTAGAACGTGTCCCCTCTATTTGTTAATCCCTGGATTACTGAATTCTAATATTAAATTATGGTTTTGCCTTGTAAAATGTAGAGACAAGGAAAATGATCCTCAGTGTCAGAGTGATTGTCATTATATCGAGTAATCGTATATTATTCCCTCTGCTCAAGTATTGCGATATCACTGGATCAGATATACCATGCTGATGTTCAGTCTATATTGTAACTTCAGTACACTGCGGTAATAGCCTGCAGCTACTACCAGGTCATATGAATAATTATTCAGCCTAGCTATGTCTGTGCGGTGTCAGAGTTGGTAATCCTGTCTGGATAATCACAATGAGTTAAAGTGCTATTATTCCGGCGTCCCTTATATATTTGAAGGGCTAAATATTTCTATTGAAGCTAAGTCTGGCACAACCCAGACTGGATAAGTTGAATATTTGTAAATTAGAGAGCCTTTCTAGTGGATCGATCTGGATACTAGTAACCCAGTTTGCCTGTATAAGTTTACAATTACTTGTTAATCATAATATTTCTTCAGGTACACACCACTGCAAAGCACCTCACACAGTTCAATATATGAATATAGCTATATCGAGTAATCGTCTGTTACTTCCTCTGTTCAAGTCCTTCGGTATCACTGTATCAGACACACTATGCTGCTATTCAGTACATATTATAACTTGAGTACACTGCGGTAATGGCCTGCAGTTACTACCAGGTCATATCGATAATTATTCAGTCTGGCTATGTCTGTACGGTGTCAGAGTTAGTAATTCTGTCTGGACAGTCACAATGAGTTTAGGTGCTCTTATTCCGGCATCCACTATGTGTGAAAGGCTGTATAAATCTGATATAACTAAGTCTGGCACAACCCAGACTAGGTAAATTAAGTATATGTAAATTACAAAGTCTTTTTAGTGGATCAATCTGGATAGTGATAACCAAGTCAGCCGGTATAAGTTTTCCATTGTTCATTAATCATAGTATTTATTCAGGCACACACCACTACACATCATCTCGCACAGTTCAATATATAAATATAGCTAAGTCTGGCACAACCCAGGCTGTGAATTTTTACTGTTATAAGTTATTTTTCATTCCAATCAGCTGTGCAGCACTCATACAGCTACGATTATGTTATTCGCAGTCTAAGTAGGATATTAACTGTGAATTTATATTTTCTACTGTCCACTCTGTTGATAGGCTATATATAAAGTTAAATTTTTATCTGGCACAACCCAGTTTCTATATTGAATGTTTATATTTTTCACAGCCTTGCAGTGGATAAGCCCGGTGCTTGCTGCCCGGTGCACTGATACAACCTTGTAAACTAGACTGATCATTCAGACATTCATTCAGTTCAAATCCCTTGATTCATTATCGAGGGCAAATAGTGTAATTGTGATGCTGGGGTACTGGTTTGTACCATATCCCCAAATACACCCAAGTCACTCACTACGAAGTATAATATACAGGTACAATTTTAGCGGTACATGGATAAATGGTACTGGGCAGTTAAAAAAACACAAAAATTCGAGTGTGAAGGAATCAACACTCTCCCCTGACGCGTTTCGCCCGATAGGGCTTTATCAAAGGCAGCGAGCCGCCGAGTTTTTGGGGATTTAAACCCTGCAAAACCGGAAGTCCCGCCCTCGCTCCACTCTAATTGGATGAAAATCGTCTATGGATTTGTTGATCGACATTGCTGTGGACCAATCATCTGTTCCAAATGTCGTTTCTATTGAATTAATGTTACCTGTATAATTGACATTGCTGTGGACCAATCATCCATTCCAGATTACATACTAGAAATTTATATTATAGGTTACACATCTTAATACGATTTTAGAATAATGAATACATAAATTTATGTATATGTGAATACTTTGTATGTTAATAATATTCAGCACTACGAGTCAGATTTCCTCGATTGTTATTCTTTACTGTCTATTAATACCTTTGTATTCTTTATCGGTTTTTAGAGTTTGTCATTATCAACCAGATTATTCTATATTACCAATAATTCTTGATGGATATCATGTTCATCTTATTTCTAATAACACTATAAACCTCTTATAGAGTCTGATATAATACAGGTATAACCCCTTTGTCTATCTTCGGGTTTGAATAATTAATATAATATTCTGTATGGTTGGATCCTCTCTGAAGAGTATATTTATTTATTTATATACTGTGACTATGATTCTACGTGCTAAAAAAAGGAACTAAAAAGGGGGGGTGGGGGATGATTTATTAACAATGCCCCTGGTATCTGTGAAATTTTCGGTAGCTTGCTGTAGTGTCAGTGCAGGTGCTCTTAGTTATGTGTAAAGAAATCTGAAACAGTATTTAAAGAGTGAAAGTAAAAAGAAGAAGAAAGGGGGGGTTTGGGGGTTAAGGAGGGGAAGGAGAGTCAAGATATATTGTCTCCCGATTGGTAATCCTATGTCCCTTTATAAGAATTTTGTTTGTAAGTGCAATCATATGCATCATATACTTGACAGTTATTGTGATTTGGTGTTGATAAGTGCTAATGATAATGTGGTGAAATTTTTTTTTAAATAAAGAACAGATGTGTTTAAATTCAATTAAAATGTGCAGGACACCCCAAACTGATCGTGATAGTGTCGTGATCAGGTAAGTATTCAGGAGGTGGCATACATTCACTATCATATTCTATATCCCTCCAATGAAGGGGGAATTGGAATCTATGTAGTTTTATCTCATTGTCTAGTGCACCAACTTTTATGGTGCAGTCATTATTAGCCTTATATCCATTTCTAAAATTTATTAATAACCATTATTGTGGTATCGTAAATTCCTATTATCTTGTGTACAGTAATAAAATTCAATTATTGCTGGTATAGCTTATTAGTTACCTTCCTTATTTTTAGAACCAGTGTGAAGGGATTCTATGTATGTATTTTTCTATTGATTTAACCTTTTATTCATATCTTAGAGTTCGTACTCTAAGATCTGGAATTGAGATTGATCGCTCTTTGTCATATTCGTAGATAGTTCTTCACCTTTATATCTATTAATCTCTACTGAGGTAAAATTTTGTTCATTTATTTTCATAAATAGACATAGAGGTTATTGTGTTCATTAAGACCCCAGGGTTGAACTGAGTTTAATAGGTAAATCCAACGGCTTTCTGACTTTAATAGTGCCGTTTCAAGATCTCCTCCTCGAAATCCCAAACTTACTTTCTCAATGCCCCAACAGAGTAGGTCTTTTTGGTTAGAATTGTGGTGTTTTAGGAAGTGTGCAGCTACACTAGTTAAGGTTTTTAGATCTTCTTTGTCTTTAGCAGCATTTTTAATGTTTCTGAGATGTTCAAGAAGTCTAATTCTCAATTTTCTAGTAGTCATACCTACATAATACAAATTGCACGTGCATTGAAGCACGTATATAACGCTCTCAGTGTTACAACTAATATATCTCTTAATTTTGTGTTTCTTTCCAAATCTGTCCTCAATTTCAGTAGTAATTTTCATAAGGCTGCAAGTGCTGCAGTTCCCACATTTGTGAGCTCCTGGATTGAAGGAGGAGATAGTTTTTTTTTTTCCTTTGAAAGTGACTACTTGTCACAATATCTTTGATGTTCTTAGTTCTCCTAAATCCAAATGACGGAGTTGTTCCCAATGTTGTTTTGAGTAAAGGGTCTGTTAGAAGAACATTCCAATGCTTTTTAATTATGCTCATAATTTGTGGAGTTTGAGAGTTGTGGGTTAGAATCAGTCTGGGAGTTTGAGAGCTGATTTTGTTTGGTCTTTTATACAGTAAGTTGTTTCTTGGTGTTAATCGTGCTTTCTGTTTTGCTCTTTTGATCGATCTTTTACTGTATCCTCTCTTTAATAATCTCGTTTCAAGATCCAGTGCCCTTGCTTCAAATGTTTGAGTTTCTGAACAATTTCTGCGGAGCCTCAGGAATTCCCCTGTTGGTAGACTTTTCATAGTGCCTGGTGCATGTGCACTGCTCCTGTGTAACAGGCTGTTGGTGGCAGTAGGTTTCCTGAATAAATCAGTACTTATGGCTCCGTCAGAGTTCTTACGGATAGTAATGTCCAGGAAATTGATCTGTACTAAGCTCTCTTCGTGTGTTAGCTTGATATTCAATTGGTTGTCATTCAGATGTGTAAGGAACTGTAATAATTCTGAATGTGTGCCCTCCCAGATAAAGAAAATGTCATCTATAAATCTAATCCATAATGGTATTAGATCTATATATTTTTGATTTTCATCAGTGAATACGAATTCTGTTTCCCACCACCCGAGGAACAAGTTGGCATATGTGGGCGCACATGTCGTGCCCATAGCTGTTCCTCGGGTTTGTAGAAAGAATTGGCCGTCAAACGTAAAGAAATTATAATTCAGTACCATTTCCAACAGTTTCAGAATGAAGTGGTCATGTTCTAAATCCTCCTCAGAATTTTTCTCCAAAAAGTATTGAACAGCTTGAATGCCTTGTCTGTGATTTATGGAGGTATAGAGAGACTCTACGTCAGTTGTTACTAACCATGTTGTTTCACTCAGTACCAGATGTTCTAGTCTTTGTAAGACTTGCATGGTGTCTTGAACGTATGACGGTAATTCTTCTACGTAAGCTCGTAACCTGTGATCAATGTATTCGCTGGCTTTCTCTGTTAGGCATCCAATTCCTGACACTATCGGGCGTCCTGGGGGTGTTTCTGCATTCTTATGTACCTTGGGTAGCATATAGAACGTGGCAATTTTGGGGTTGACTACCGTCAGAAATTTATTTTCTTTAATTGTGATTACTCCATCATTGTAAGCTCTATTTATAAGATTGGAGTAGATTTTCATGTATCCTTCCATTGGATTGAATAGGAGTTTGGTGTAACATGATTTATCCTTTAATTGCTTTGCAGCCTCTTTTAAGTATAATTATAGCGGCCATATCACAATGTTCCCTCCCTTATCTGATCCTCTTATTACAACTTGGTCCCATTCTCTCATCTCTTGAATGGCCAGATGTTCTTTATAAGTTATATTCTGTTGTGAGGGTAAGATAGGTAAAGAGGTGATATCTCGACATACCAGATTTTTAAATACTTCAATCTGTGGGGCATTGACAAATTTTGGTACAAAAGTCGATTTGTTGTTGATTTTATCTCTCCATTTAATGGGAGGCCTGGGTTCAGATTCTGTCAGTAAATTCTCTAAATCTCTCAGGCTATTCAGTTCATCTTCTGACCAGCCATCTGGATTAGAATTTTGAGAGAAATGTTTTTTTAAAAGCAATTTTCTAATAAACAAATGAATATCTTTTATAGTTTCAAATTTGTCAACATTTGTCGAGGGGCAGAAAGAAAGTCCTTTTGAAAGTACAGACATATGTTCAGCTTTTAGTGGTATATTAGATAAATTTATTACTCTTAATGATTCAGACGAATCTGTGAGAAGGGACTGTGTTCCCTCCTCGGGGGTCGCCAGGGCCCTTGATTGTCTTTGTGTGATCTCGTTCGTCCTCTGGCTGGTTTTTTGTGTGCGCCCCCTGCCTCTGCGTGTCCTCCTCCCTGTTCTCCTACATCTTTCTTTTGTTCCTGCTTGTGGCTCTAGATGTAATCGTAGATGTAGGGTTGGGGGGGTCATCATTGCTGGGTTGTAAATTACTAGAACTTCCTTCCTCCCCATCAGTGTCAGATATGTCACTTTCAATTATGTTAACCTTAGGATGCCTATTACTGTTTCTGTAGAATCCAATTTTACGCCATTTATAGACTCTATTGTTATTAAAGTCACTGATGTCTCTATTGAGTTTCCCCTGTTTTACACTTTTGAGTTCTAGTTCATATTTATCTAGTTCTTGTTGGTAAGACTTGTATAGTTGGTTAAAGTCTTTATGTTGTTGGAATTTTTTAAGAGCCTCATTTTGTTCTTTAATTTTAGTCTCTAGTAAATCATACTCAGACTTATCGTGTTTTACCAGTATGCCCATCAATTTAGCAGAGCATTCTGATAGGGCCTCTTCCCATTCAGTGGTTAAGGCTGGGTTTTTAAACTCAAAAGCTGGGAAGAGCTGAATTCTCAGCCCTCTGGGTATAAGTTTTCTTTCAATGTACTTTTCAAAAAAGTGACGATTCCACCATACTTTGTCTTGGCGGTACATAGTTCTATGGATATCTTTAAGGGCCCCATCTAGTGTGGTAGCTATAGTGACATTCCCTGTGGTGTTATCTCCATCAAAGATCTCATTGAGATCTGCATTTCTCTTGGCTTGTCTAGTTAGTCTATCTACATCAAACGTAGATTCCATGTTTGTAAGTGGAGTAGTTTGTGTGCTCTACTATTCTGAATTCTGGGAAACCAGAAACTTAAGACTTAACACACACAAAATTGAATAGTGGCACTCCTCGGGCTTTTCCTCTTTCTTTTATTTAACTGTATATTCACCTGTTTAATATGTAGTAATTGTATGTCTCTATAGAGGAAATGGTGCTTGTGCATAAAATTAATCCAACCGAATGGAAAGATGATATAAAGAATACCACAATTCCAAAAGTATGCACTTATAGCACTCTGGGCCCTAAACTAAAGGGTGGGTGGTCCCTGCTGGGATTTGGTAAAAATTAACTTTTATTATAACCTTTAAAAAACCAAATTGTTGGTTAAAGTACAAACACTATTAAAATACACTCCAGTACCATATACCAGTAATATCAACATTTATTGGATCACCGGTTATTGGAATTAGGCCTGTCTGTATTCACAGTTATGAATGATCCACAAAATAACAAAATAACGTCCGCTAAAACACTGTTACAGTGTAACTACATCGAATAGTGATTACAAGTGTGAGTTGGGTATATGTAATCAGAGAATGGGTAGAACGTGTCCCCTCTATTTGTTAATCCCTGGATTACTGAATTCTAATATTAAATTATGGTTTTGCCTTGTAAAATGTAGAGACAAGGAAAATGATCCTCAGTGTCAGAGTGATTGTCATTATATCGAGTAATCGTATATTATTCCCTCTGCTCAAGTATTGCGATATCACTGGATCAGATATACCATGCTGATGTTCAGTCTATATTGTAACTTCAGTACACTGCGGTAATAGCCTGCAGCTACTACCAGGTCATATGAATAATTATTCAGCCTAGCTATGTCTGTGCGGTGTCAGAGTTGGTAATCCTGTCTGGATAATCACAATGAGTTAAAGTGCTATTATTCCGGCGTCCCTTATATATTTGAAGGGCTAAATATTTCTATTGAAGCTAAGTCTGGCACAACCCAGACTGGATAAGTTGAATATTTGTAAATTAGAGAGCCTTTCTAGTGGATCGATCTGGATACTAGTAACCCAGTTTGCCTGTATAAGTTTACAATTACTTGTTAATCATAATATTTCTTCAGGTACACACCACTGCAAAGCACCTCACACAGTTCAATATATGAATATAGCTATATCGAGTAATCGTCTGTTACTTCCTCTGTTCAAGTCCTTCGGTATCACTGTATCAGACACACTATGCTGCTATTCAGTACATATTATAACTTGAGTACACTGCGGTAATGGCCTGCAGTTACTACCAGGTCATATCGATAATTATTCAGTCTGGCTATGTCTGTACGGTGTCAGAGTTAGTAATTCTGTCTGGACAGTCACAATGAGTTTAGGTGCTCTTATTCCGGCATCCACTATGTGTGAAAGGCTGTATAAATCTGATATAACTAAGTCTGGCACAACCCAGACTAGGTAAATTAAGTATATGTAAATTACAAAGTCTTTTTAGTGGATCAATCTGGATAGTGATAACCAAGTCAGCCGGTATAAGTTTTCCATTGTTCATTAATCATAGTATTTATTCAGGCACACACCACTACACATCATCTCGCACAGTTCAATATATAAATATAGCTAAGTCTGGCACAACCCAGGCTGTGAATTTTTACTGTTATAAGTTATTTTTCATTCCAATCAGCTGTGCAGCACTCATACAGCTACGATTATGTTATTTGCAGTCTAAGTAGGATATTAACTGTGAATTTATATTTTCTACTGTCCACTCTGTTGATAGGCTATATATAAAGTTAAATTTTTATCTGGCACAACCCAGTTTCTATATTGAATGTTTATATTTTACACAGCCTTGCAGTGGATAAGCCCGGTGCTTGCTGCCCGGTGCACTGATACAACCTTGTAAACTAGACTGATCATTCAGACATTCATTCAGTTCAAATCCCTTGATTCATTATCGAGGGCAAATAGTGTAATTGTGATGCTGGGGTACTGGTTTGTACCATATCCCCAAATACACCCAAGTCACTCACTACGAAGTATAATATACAGGTACAATTTTAGCGGTACATGGATAAATGGTACTGGGCAGTTAAAAAAACACAAAAATTTGAGTGTGAAGGAATCAACACTCTCCCCTGACGCGTTTCGCCCGATAGGGCTTTATCAAAGCACATAACTAAGAGCACCTGCACTGACACTACAGCAAGCTACCGAAAATTTCACAGATACCAGGGGCATTGTTAATAAATCACCCCCCACCCCCCCTTTTTAGTTCCTTTTTTTAGCACGTAGAATCATAGTCACAGTATATAAATAAATAAATATACTCTTCAGAGAGGATCCAACCATACAGAATATTATATTAATTATTCAAACCCGAAGATAGACAAAGGGGTTATACCTGTATTATATCAGACTCTATAAGAGGTTTATAGTGTTATTAGAAATAAGATGAACATGATATCCATCAAGAATTATTGGTAATATAGAATAATCTGGTTGATAATGACAAACTCTAAAAACCGATAAAGAATACAAAGGTATTAATAGACAGTAAAGAATAACAATCGAGGAAATCTGACTCGTAGTGCTGAATATTATTAACATACAAAGTATTCACATATACATAAATTTATGTATTCATTATTCTAAAATCGTATTAAGATGTGTAACCTATAATATAAATTTCTAGTATGTAATCTGGAATGGATGATTGGTCCACAGCAATGTCAATTATACAGGTAACATTAATTCAATAGAAACGACATTTGGAACAGATGATTGGTCCACAGCAATGTCGATCAACAAATCCATAGACGATTTTCATCCAATTAGAGTGGAGCAAGGGCGGGACTTCCGGTTTTGCAGGGTTTAAATCCCCAAAAACTCGGCGGCTTGCTGCCTTTGATAAAGCCCTATCGGGCGAAACGCGTCAGGGGAGAGTGTTGATTCCTTCACACTCGAATTTTTGTGTTTTTTTAACTGCCCAGTACCATTTATCCATGTACCGCTAAAATTGTACCTGTATATTATACTTCGTAGTGAGTGACTTGGGTGTATTTGGGGATATGGTACAAACCAGTACCCCAGCATCACAATTACACTATTTGCCCTCGATAATGAATCAAGGGATTTGAACTGAATGAATGTCTGAATGATCAGTCTAGTTTACAAGGTTGTATCAGTGCACCGGGCAGCAAGCACCGGGCTTATCCACTGCAAGGCTGTGTAAAATATAAACATTCAATATAGAAACTGGGTTGTGCCAGATAAAAATGTAACTTTATATATAGCCTATCAACAGAGTGGACAGTAGAAAATATAAATTCACAGTTAATATCCTACTTAGACTGCGAATAACATAATCGTAGCTGTATGAGTGCTGCACAGCTGATTGGAATGAAAAATAACTTATAACAGTAAAAATTCACAGCCTGGGTTGTGCCAGACTTAGCTATATTTATATATTGAACTGTGCAAGATGATGTGTAGTGGTGTGTGCCTGAATAAATACTATGATTAATGAACAATGGAAAACTTATACCGGCTGACTTGGTTATCAATATCCAGATTGATCCACTAAAAAGACTTTGTAATTTACATATACTTAATTTACCTAGTCTGGGTTGTGCCAGACTTAGTTATATCAGATTTATACAGCCTTTCACACATAGTGGATGCCGGAATAAGAGCACCTAAACTCATTGTGACTGTCCAGACAGAATTACTAACTCTGACACCGTACAGACATAGCCAGACTGAATAATTATCGATATGACCTGGTAGTAACTGCAGGCCATTACCGCAGTGTACTCAAGTTATAATATGTACTGAATAGCAGCATAGTGTGTCTGATACAGTGATACCGAAGGACTTGAACAGAGGAAGTAACAGACGATTACTCGATATAGCTATATTCATATATTGAACTGTGTGAGGTGCTTTGCAGTGGTGTGTACCTGAAGAAATATTATGATTAACAAGTAATTGTAAACTTATACAGGCAAACTGGGTTACTAGTATCCAGATCGATCCACTAGAAAGGCTCTCTAATTTACAAATATTCAACTTATCCAGTCTGGGTTGTGCCAGACTTAGCTTCAATAGAAATATTTAGCCCTTCAAATATATAAGGGACGCCGGAATAATAGCACTTTAACTCATTGTGATTATCCAGACAGGATTACCAACTCTGACACCGCACAGACATAGCTAGGCTGAATAATTATTCATATGACCTGGTAGTAGCTGCAGGCTATTACCGCAGTGTACTGAAGTTACAATATAGACTGAACATCAGCATGGTATATCTGATCCAGTGATATCGCAATACTTGAGCAGAGGGAATAATATACGATTACTCGATATAATGACAATCACTCTGACACTGAGGATCATTTTCCTTGTCTCTACATTTTACAAGGCAAACCCATAATTTAATATTAGAATTCAGTAATCCAGGGATTAACAAATAGAGGGGACACGTTCTACCCATTCTCTGATTACATATACCCAACTCACACTTGTAATCACTATTCGATGTAGTTACACTGTAACAGTGTTTTAGCGGACGTTATTTTGTTATTTTGTGGATCATTCATAACTGTGAATACAGACAGGCCTAATTCCAATAACCGGTGATCCAATAAATGTTGATATTACTGGTATATGGTACTGGAGTGTATTTTAATAGTGTTTGTACTTTAACCAACAATTTGGTTTTTTAAAGGTTATAATAAAAGTTAATTTTTACCAAATCCCAGCAGGGACCACCCACCCTTTAGTTTAGGGCCCAGAGTGCTATAAGTGCATACTTTTGGAATTGTGGTATTCTTTATATCATCTTTCCATTCGGTTGGATTAATTTTATGCACAAGCACCATTTCCTCTATAGAGACATACAATTACTACATATTAAACAGGTGAATATACAGTTAAATAAAAGAAAGAGGAAAAGCCCGAGGAGTGCCACTATTCAATTTTGTGTGTGTTAAGTCTTAAGTTTCTGGTTTCCCAGAATTCAGAATAGTAGAGCACACAAACTACTCCACTTACAAACATGGAATCTACGTTTGATGTAGATAGACTAACTAGACAAGCCAAGAGAAATGCAGATCTCAATGAGATCTTTGATGGAGATAACACCACAGGGAATGTCACTATAGCTACCACACTAGATGGGGCCCTTAAAGATATCCATAGAACTATGTACCGCCAAGACAAAGTATGGTGGAATCGTCACTTTTTTGAAAAGTACATTGAAAGAAAACTTATACCCAGAGGGCTGAGAATTCAGCTCTTCCCAGCTTTTGAGTTTAAAAACCCAGCCTTAACCACTGAATGGGAAGAGGCCCTATCAGAATGCTCTGCTAAATTGATGGGCATACTGGTAAAACACGATAAGTCTGAGTATGATTTACTAGAGACTAAAATTAAAGAACAAAATGAGGCTCTTAAAAAATTCCAACAACATAAAGACTTTAACCAACTATACAAGTCTTACCAACAAGAACTAGATAAATATGAACTAGAACTCAAAAGTGTAAAACAGGGGAAACTCAATAGAGACATCAGTGACTTTAATAACAATAGAGTCTATAAATGGCGTAAAATTGGATTCTACAGAAACAGTAATAGGCATCCTAAGGTTAACATAATTGAAAGTGACATATCTGACACTGATGGGGAGGAAGGAAGTTCTAGTAATTTACAACCCAGCAATGATGACCCCCCCAACCCTACATCTACGATTACATCTAGAGCCACAAGCAGGAACAAAAGAAAGATGTAGGAGAACAGGGAGGAGGACACGCAGAGGCAGGGGGCGCACACAAAAAACCAGCCAGAGGACGAACGAGATCACACAAAGACAATCAAGGGCCCTGGCGACCCCCGAGGAGGGAACACAGTCCCTTCTCACAGATTCGTCTGAATCATTAAGAGTAATAAATTTATCTAATATACCACTAAAAGCTGAACATATGTCTGTACTTTCAAAAGGACTTTCTTTCTGCCCCTCGACAAATGTTGACAAATTTGAAACTATAAAAGATATTCATTTGTTTATTAGAAAATTGCTTTTAAAAAAACATTTCTCTCAAAATTCTAATCCAGATGGCTGGTCAGAAGATGAACTGAATAGCCTGAGAGATTTAGAGAATTTACTGACAGAATCTGAACCCAGGCCTCCCATTAAATGGAGAGATAAAATCAACAACAAATCGACTTTTGTACCAAAATTTGTCAATGCCCCACAGATTGAAGTATTTAAAAATCTGGTATGTCGAGATATCACCTCTTTACCTATCTTACCCTCACAACAGAATATAACTTATAAAGAACATCTGGCCATTCAAGAGATGAGAGAATGGGACCAAGTTGTAATAAGAGGATCAGATAAGGGAGGGAACATTGTGATATGGCCGCTATAATTATACTTAAAAGAGGCTGCAAAGCAATTAAAGGATAAATCATGTTACACCAAACTCCTATTCAATCCAATGGAAGGATACATGAAAATCTACTCCAATCTTATAAATAGAGCTTACAATGATGGAGTAATCACAATTAAAGAAAAGAAATTTCTGACGGTAGTCAACCCCAAAATTGCCACGTTCTATATGCTACCCAAGGTACATAAGAATGCAGAAACACCCCCAGGACGCCCGATAGTGTCAGGAATTGGATGCCTAACAGAGAAAGCCAGCGAATACATTGATCACAGGTTACGAGCTTACGTAGAAGAATTACCGTCATACGTTCAAGACACCATGCAAGTCTTACAAAGACTAGAACATCTGGTACTGAGTGAAACAACATGGTTAGTAACAACTGACATAGAGTCTCTCTATACCTCCATAAATCACAGACAAGGCATTCAAGCTGTTCAATACTTTTTGGAGAAAAATTCTGAGGAGGATTTAGAACATGACCACTTCATTCTGAAACTGTTGGAAATGGTACTGAATTATAATTTCTTTACGTTTGACGGCCAATTCTTTCTACAAACCCGAGGAACAGCTATGGGCACGACATGTGCGCCCACATATGCCAACTTGTTCCTCGGGTGGTGGGAAACAGAATTCGTATTCACTGATGAAAATCAAAAATATATAGATCTAATACCATTATGGATTAGATTTATAGATGACATTTTCTTTATCTGGGAGGGCACACATTCAGAATTATTACAGTTCCTTACACATCTGAATGACAACCAATTGAATATCAAGCTAACACACGAAGAGAGCTTAGTACAGATCAATTTCCTGGACATTACTATCCGTAAGAACTCTGACGGAGCCATAAGTACTGATTTATTCAGGAAACCTACTGCCACCAACAGCCTGTTACACAGGAGCAGTGCACATGCACCAGGCACTATGAAAAGTCTACCAACAGGGGAATTCCTGAGGCTCCGCAGAAATTGTTCAGAAACTCAAACATTTGAAGCAAGGGCACTGGATCTTGAAACGAGATTATTAAAGAGAGGATACAGTAAAAGATCGATCAAAAGAGCAAAACAGAAAGCACGATTAACACCAAGAAACAACTTACTGTATAAAAGACCAAACAAAATCAGCTCTCAAACTCCCAGACTGATTCTAACCCACAACTCTCAAACTCCACAAATTATGAGCATAATTAAAAAGCATTGGAATGTTCTTCTAACAGACCCTTTACTCAAAACAACATTGGGAACAACTCCGTCATTTGGATTTAGGAGAACTAAGAACATCAAAGATATTGTGACAAGTAGTCACTTTCAAAGGAAAAAAAAAAACTATCTCCTCCTTCAATCCAGGAGCTCACAAATGTGGGAACTGCAGCACTTGCAGCCTTATGAAAATTACTACTGAAATTGAGGACAGATTTGGAAAGAAACACAAAATTAAGAGATATATTAGTTGTAACACTGAGAGTGTTATGTACGTGCTTCAATGCACGTGCAATTTGTATTATGTAGGTATGACTACTAGAAAATTGAGAATTAGACTTCTTGAACATCTCAGAAACATTAAAAATGCTGCTAAAGACAAAGAAGATCTAAAAACCTTAACTAGTGTAGCTGCACACTTCCTAAAACACCACAATTCTAACCAAAAAGACCTACTCTGTTGGGGCATTGAGAAAGTAAGTTTGGGATTTCGAGGAGGAGATCTTGAAACGGCACTATTAAAGTCAGAAAGCCGTTGGATTTACCTATTAAACTCAGTTCAACCCTGGGGTCTTAATGAACACAATAACCTCTATGTCTATTTATGAAAATAAATGAACAAAATTTTACCTCAGTAGAGATTAATAGATATAAAGGTGAAGAACTATCTACGAATATGACAAAGAGCGATCAATCTCAATTCCAGATCTTAGAGTACGAACTCTAAGATATGAATAAAAGGTTAAATCAATAGAAAAATACATACATAGAATCCCTTCACACTGGTTCTAAAAATAAGGAAGGTAACTAATAAGCTATACCAGCAATAATTGAATTTTATTACTGTACACAAGATAATAGGAATTTACGATACCACAATAATGGTTATTAATAAATTTTAGAAATGGATATAAGGCTAATAATGACTGCACCATAAAAGTTGGTGCACTAGACAATGAGATAAAACTACATAGATTCCAATTCCCCCTTCATTGGAGGGATATAGAATATGATAGTGAATGTATGCCACCTCCTGAATACTTACCTGATCACGACACTATCACGATCAGTTTGGGGTGTCCTGCACATTTTAATTGAATTTAAACACATCTGTTCTTTATTTAAAAAAAAATTTCACCACATTATCATTAGCACTTATCAACACCAAATCACAATAACTGTCAAGTATATGATGCATATGATTGCACTTACAAACAAAATTATTATAAAGGGACATAGGATTACCAATCGGGAGACAATATATCTTGACTCTCCTTCCCCTCCTTAACCCCCAAACCCCCCCTTTCTTCTTCTTTTTACTTTCACTCTTTAAATACTGTTTCAGATTTCTTTACAAATAACTAAGAGCACCTGCACTGACACTACAGCAAGCTACCGAAAATTTCACAGATACCAGGGGCATTGTTAATAAATCACCCCCCACCCCCCCTTTTTAGTTCCTTTTTTTAGCACGTAGAATCATAGTCACAGTATATAAATAAATAAATATACTCTTCAGAGAGGATCCAACCATACAGAATATTATATTAATTATTCAAACCCGAAGATAGACAAAGGGGTTATACCTGTATTATATCAGACTCTATAAGAGGTTTATAGTGTTATTAGAAATAAGATGAACATGATATCCATCAAGAATTATTGGTAATATAGAATAATCTGGTTGATAATGACAAACTCTAAAAACCGATAAAGAATACAAAGGTATTAATAGACAGTAAAGAATAACAATCGAGGAAATCTGACTCGTAGTGCTGAATATTATTAACATACAAAGTATTCACATATACATAAATTTATGTATTCATTATTCTAAAATCGTATTAAGATGTGTAACCTATAATATAAATTTCTAGTATGTAATCTGGAATGGATGATTGGTCCACAGCAATGTCAATTATACAGGTAACATTAATTCAATAGAAACGACATTTGGAACAGATGATTGGTGGAGTGGAGCGAGGGCGGGACTTCCGGTTTTGCAGGGTTTAAATCCCCAAAAACTCGGCGGCTCGCTGCCTTTGATAAAGCCCTATCGGGCGAAACGCGTCAGGGGAGAGTGTTGATTCCTTCACACTCGAATTTTTGTGTTTTTTTAACTGCCCAGTACCATTTATCCATGTACCGCTAAAATTGTACCTGTATATTATACTTCGTAGTGAGTGACTTGGGTGTATTTGGGGATATGGTACAAACCAGTACCCCAGCATCACAATTACACTATTTGCCCTCGATAATGAATCAAGGGATTTGAACTGAATGAATGTCTGAATGATCAGTCTAGTTTACAAGGTTGTATCAGTGCACCGGGCAGCAAGCACCGGGCTTATCCACTGCAAGGCTGTGTAAAATATAAACATTCAATATAGAAACTGGGTTGTGCCAGATAAAAATGTAACTTTATATATAGCCTATCAACAGAGTGGACAGTAGAAAATATAAATTCACAGTTAATATCCTACTTAGACTGCGAATAACATAATCGTAGCTGTATGAGTGCTGCACAGCTGATTGGAATGAAAAATAACTTATAACAGTAAAAATTCACAGCCTGGGTTGTGCCAGACTTAGCTATATTTATATATTGAACTGTGCGAGATGATGTGTAGTGGTGTGTGCCTGAATAAATACTATGATTAATGAACAATGGAAAACTTATACCGGCTGACTTGGTTATCACTATCCAGATTGATCCACTAAAAAGACTTTGTAATTTACATATACTTAATTTACCTAGTCTGGGTTGTGCCAGACTTAGTTATATCAGATTTATACAGCCTTTCACACATAGTGGATGCCGGAATAAGAGCACCTAAACTCATTGTGACTGTCCAGACAGAATTACTAACTCTGACACCGTACAGACATAGCCAGACTGAATAATTATCGATATGACCTGGTAGTAACTGCAGGCCATTACCGCAGTGTACTCAAGTTATAATATGTACTGAATAGCAGCATAGTGTGTCTGATACAGTGATACCGAAGGACTTGAACAGAGGAAGTAACAGACGATTACTCGATATAGCTATATTCATATATTGAACTGTCTGAGGTGCTTTGCAGTGGTGTGTACCTGAAGAAATATTATGATTAACAAGTAATTGTAAACTTATACAGGCAAACTGGGTTACTAGTATCCAGATCGATCCACTAGAAAGGCTCTCTAATTTACAAATATTCAACTTATCCAGTCTGGGTTGTGCCAGACTTAGCTTCAATAGAAATATTTAGCCCTTCAAATATATAAGGGACGCCGGAATAATAGCACTTTAACTCATTGTGATTATCCAGACAGGATTACCAACTCTGACACCGCACAGACATAGCTAGGCTGAATAATTATTCATATGACCTGGTAGTAGCTGCAGGCTATTACCGCAGTGTACTGAAGTTACAATATAGACTGAACATCAGCATGGTATATCTGATCCAGTGATATCGCAATACTTGAGCAGAGGGAATAATATACAATTACTCGATATAATGACAATCACTCTGACACTGAGGATCATTTTCCTTGTCTCTACATTTTACAAGGCAAAACCATAATTTAATATTAGAATTCAGTAATCCAGGGATTAACAAATAGAGGGGACACGTTCTACCCATTCTCTGATTACATATACCCAACTCACACTTGTAATCACTATTCGATGTAGTTACACTGTAACAGTGTTTTAGCGGACGTTATTTTGTTATTTTGTGGATCATTCATAACTGTGAATACAGACAGGCCTAATTCCAATAACCGGTGATCCAATAAATGTTGATATTACTGGTATATGGTACTGGAGTGTATTTTAATAGTGTTTGTACTTTAACCAACAATTTGGTTTTTTAAAGGTTATAATAAAAGTTAATTTTTACCAAATCCCAGCAGGGACCACCCACCCTTTAGTTTAGGGCCCAGAGTGCTATAAGTGCATACTTTTGGAATTGTGGTATTCTTTATATCATCTTTCCATTCGGTTGGATTAATTTTATGCACAAGCACCATTTCCTCTATAGAGACATACAATTACTACATATTAAACAGGTGAATATACAGTTAAATAAAAGAAAGAGGAAAAGCCCGAGGAGTGCCACTATTCAATTTTGTGTGTGTACTAATTCTCTATATGTTTGCAATGTAAACCGCTATGGTTTTTTTTATATCTATCAAGCTGTCAAAAGTGTTGCATTCGCCGGCATCAATACGCTCGCCTAATATCGCGGCCGCGTATCTCAATACGCTCTCCTTAGTTATGAAAAAACTGCTACACTTCACTGATCTTGGCTTTATGGCAGGGTGGGCAGACGGAAGCCTCTCCTCAGCGTTAAAAACATGAAAGCCTGCTTGGAATTTGTAACAATGCCCCTAGAGGACTCTCAGACTGTGAGAAACAAGATTCCCTGGTTTGATAAAATGAACATTGAACTGTTTGGCCTCAATTCCAAACGTCATTTCTGGAGGAAACCAGGTACAGATACCACCACCATGCATCCCATGTTGAAGCATGGTGGTGGTAGCATCATACTGTGGGGGTGTTTCTTAGTGTCAGGGACTGGGGGACTCATCAGGGTTGATAGCTGAATGGAGCAAAATACAGAGATATCATTAAAGAAAACCTAGTCCAGAGCACCCAGGACCTCAGAATGGGCCAAAGGTTCACCTTCCAACATGAAAATGACCCTAAGCACACAGCCAAGACAACATGAGAGGCTTAGGGACAACTTTAGACTTAAACCCAATCAATCATCTTTAAAGAGACCTGAAATGGCTGTCCACCAACAGTCCCCATTCAACTTGACAGAGCTTGAGAGGCTCTGCAGAGACGAAAGGCAGAAAATCCCCAAATCCAGGAATACAAATCTTGTTGCATCATACTCAAGCAGACTTGAGGCCTTAATAACTGCTAAAGGAGCTTCAACTAAGTAATGAATTAAGAGTCTGAACACTAATGTCAATGTGATATTTAAGTTTTTTCTTTTTAATAAAGTTGCAAACTTATCAGAAATGTGTTTTTTGCTTTGTCATTATGGGGTATATAGTGTAGATTGATGTTAAAAAAGTAATTTAAACCATTTTAGCATAAGGCAACATAACAAAATAAGAAAAAAATGAAGGGTTCTGAATACTTTCTAAATGTAGCTCTTAATTGAAATACAATGCTTTCATATAAATGGGACATTATTTTTAATTATATATTATATTAAACATGTTTTATTATTATGTTACATAATATGTATATCTATACAACGTTCTAAATTGTTTAATTCTTACAATTCATTAGGTGATTTTAGTTACATGTTGAAAAGCTGATTACTTACACTAGTACTGCGTCCTTTATAACCTAGCCCAATAAGGGGGATTCCTGTAGGACCTCCAGGGATGATTAGGGATGATTAGGAAGAGCCAGGCCTGGAGGAAAAGGCCAATGCTAGAGACATATTAATTCACAATTACTTAACAAGGTAAAGAACATATTGTTGTTTAATTTTGTGCATTGGTCTAATGTATCTTTGTTGTAAATGAAATTGTAGACACATTTTGTTGTCCCCTCTTTTTAAAATAATCATAAATACTAAGGCCTAGATTTGGAGTTTGGCGGTAGCCGTGAAAACCAGCGTTAGAGGCTCCTAACGCTGGATTTAGGCTACCGCCGGTATTTGGAGTCATTCAAAAAAGGGTCTAATGCTCACTTTTCAGCCGCGACTTTTCCATACCGCAGATCCCCTTACGTCAATTGCATATCCTATCTTTTCAATGGGATCTTTCTAACTCCGGTATTTAGAGTCGTGGCTGAAGTGAGCGTTAGAATTCTAACGACAAAACTCCAGCCGCAGAAAAAAGTCAGTAGTTAAGACCTTTCTGGGCTAACGCCGGTTCATAAAGCTCTTAACTACTGTGCCCTAAAGTACACTAACACCCATAAACTACCTATGTACCCCTAAAACGAGGCCCCCCCACATCGCCGACACTCGATTACATTTTTTTAACCCCTAATCTGCCGACCGCCACCTACGTTATACTTATGTACCCCTAATCTGCTGCCGACCCCTATATTATATTTATTAACCCCTAATCTGCCCCCCACAACGTCGCCGCCAGCTACCTACACTGATTAACCCCTAATCTGCCGTCCGCACGCCGCCGCCAGCTACATTCTAGCTATGTACCCCTAATCTGCTGCCCTAACATCGCCGACCCCTATATTATATTTATTAACCCCTAACCTGCCCCCCACAACGTCGCCGCCACCTACCTACAATAATTAACCCCTAATCTGCCGACCGCAAAGAGCCGCCACCTACATTAAAGCTATGTACCCCTAATCTGCTGCCCCTAACACCGCCGACCCCTATATTATATTTATTAACCCCTAATCTGCCCTCCCTAACATTGCCGACACCTAACTTCAATTATTAACCCCTAATCTGCCGACCGAATCTCGCCGCTATTCTAATAAATGTATTAACCCCTAAAGCTAAGTCTTACCCTAACTCTAACACCCCCCTAAGTTAAATATAATTTAAATCTAACGAAATAAATTAACTCTTATTAAATAAACCTGTAAAATAAACCCTAATATAGCTACAATATAAATCATAATTATATTATAGCTATTTTAGGATTTATATTTATTTTACAGGTAACTTTGTATTTATTTTAACCAGGTACAATAGCTATTAAATAGTTAAGAACTATTTAATAGCTAAAATAGTTAAAATAATTACAAAATTACCTGTAAAATAAATCCTAACCTAAGTTACAATTAAACCTAACACTACACGATCAATAAATAAATTAAATAAAATACTTACAATTACCTACAATTAAACCTAACACTACACTATCAATAAATTAATTAAATACAATACCTACAAATAACTACAATGAAATAAACTAACTAAAGTACAAAAAATAAAAAAGAACTAAGTTACAAAAAATAAAAAAATATTTACAAACATAAGAAAAATATTACAACAATTTTAAACTAATTACACCTACTCTAAGCCCCCTAATAAAATAACAAAGCCCCCCAAAATAAAAAATGCCCTACCCTATTCTAAATTACAAAAGTTCAAAGCTCTTTTACCTTACCAGCCCTGAACAGGGCCCTTTGCGGGGCATGCCCCAAGAAATTCAGCTCTTTTTCCTGTAAAAAAACACATACAATACCCCCCCCCCAACATTACAACCCACCACCCACATACCCCTAATCTAACCCAAACCCCCCTTAAATAAACCTAACACTAAGCCCCTGAAGATCTTCCTTGTCTTCACCTCACCGGGTATCACACCGAACCATCCTGGCTCCGATATCTTCATCTAAGCCCAAGCGGGGGCTAGACATCCATCATCCGACAGCTGAAGAAGTCCAGAAGAGGCTCCAAAGTCTTCATCCTATCCGGGAAGAAGAGTAGATCCCGACCGGCAACCATCTTCTTCCAAGCGGCATCTTCTATTTTCATCCGATGAGGACTGGCTCCATCTTGAAGACCTCCACCGCGGACCCATCTTCTTCCTACGACGACTTCCCGACGAATGACGGTTCCTTTAAGGGACGTCATCCAAGATGGCGTCCCTCGAATTCCGATTGGCTGATAGGATTCTATCAGCCAATCGGAATTAAGGTAGGAAAATTCTGATTGGCTGATGGAATCAGCCAATCAGAATCAAGTTCAATCCAATTGGCTGATCCAATCAGCCAATCAGATTGAGCTCGCATTCTATTGGCTGATCGGAACAGCCAATAGAATGCGAGCTCAATCTGATTGGCTGTTTAGATCAGCCAATCGGATTGAACTTGATTCTGATTGGCTGATTCCATCAGCCAATCAGAATATTCCTACCTTAATTCCGATTGGCTGATAGAATCCTATCAGCCAATCGGAATTCGAGGGACGCCATCTTGGATGACGTCATTTAAAGGAACCATCATTCATCGTCTAGTCGTCGGTTGAAGAGTATGTTCCGCGTCGGCTTGGAAGAAGATGGTTCCGCTCCGCTCCAGAAGAAAGAAGATGCAGCTTGATAGAAGACTTCATCCAGATGATGGACTTCCGACTTCAGCCCGAGGATGGATTTCTTCAGTCGCTGCTTGGATCCAGACTTCAGCCCGAGGATGGACGTCACTCTTCAGCCCCCCGCTTGGGCTTGGATCAACACTTCCAAGGCTTGGATCAAGACTTACGAGGATGGATCAGTGAACCTGGCAGGGTGAAGATAAGGTAGGAAGATCTTCAGGGCTTAGTGTTAGGTTTATTTAAGGGGGGGTTTGGGTTAGATTAGGGGTATGTGGGTGGTGGGTTGTAATGTTGGGGGGGGGGTATTGTATGTTTCTTTTTACAGGCAAAAGAGCTGAATTCTTTGGGGCATGCCCCACAAAGGGCCCTGTTCAGGGCTGGTAAGGTAAAAGAGCTTCGAACTTTTGTAATTTAGAATAGGGTAGGGCATTTTTTTATTTTGGGGGGCTTTGTTATTTTATTAGGGGGCTTAGAGTAGGTGTAATTAGTTTAAAATTGTTGTAATATTTTTCTAATGTTTGTAAATATTTTTTTATTTTTTGTAACTTAGTTCTTTTTTATTTTTTGTACTTTAGTTAGTTTATTTCATTGTATTTATTTGTAGATATTTTATTTAAATAATTTATTGATAGTGTAGTGTTAGGTTTAATTGTAACTTAGGTTAGGATTTATTTTACAGGTAATTTTGTAATTATTTTAACTATTTTAGCTATTAAATAGTTCTTAACTATTTAATAGCTATTGTACCTGGTTAAAATAAGTACAAAGTTACCTGTAAAATAAATATAAATCCTAAAATAGCTATAATATAATTATAATTTATATTGTAGCTATATTAGGATTTATTTTACAGGTAAGTATTTAGCTTTAAATAGGAATAATTTATTTAATAAGAGTTAATTAATTTCGTTAGATTAAAATTATATTTAATTTAGGGGGTGTTAGTGTTAGGGTTAGACTTAGCTTTAGGGGTTAATACATTTATTAGAATAGCGGTGAGCTCCAGTCGGCAGATTATGTAATCACCCCAGACATATACAAAACACGGAAGGGGACTACACTCTCAGACCGGGTACACATCCTATGACCCTGAAACATGCTCAGCCCTGGGTGCTCACTGGCACTCACAGGAAGCTGTGCTGTCCCCAGAGTCACAAGCAGTTAACCCCAGACAGGTCTGGGTGCAAGAACCATAGGGAAAATTACAAAACAAATTACAACACACAGAGAAAGTCCAGCACTTACAAGCTTTCAGCTAAGATTTAAAGCAAAAATGGAAGGGTTAGTTACCGCATTTGGCCAAATGGGACAAGCCCAGGTACCATGTCAAGGTCCCTTCCAAAAACATGGGACCCTAAAACAGCCACACAATGCAAGCTCTCAATCCAACAAACTGGGAACAAGTGAAGGGTGTACAGGCTTATGTAATTACCCCAGACATATACAAAACATGTAAGGGGACTGCACTCTGACCACAAAAAACGAACCGCCCACACGAAGTAGAAAAAAAATAAAACTAACCTCCCACACAAACTATTAAAAAAAAACTAACCAACCACACAAAATATTAAGAAAAAAAATAAAACATAACCGCCCATACTAAGTATTAAGAAAAAGAACTAACCCTTAAATCGCTAAACTCCCACAACAGAAACAACGTAACCCTTATACCACCAAACCCCCACAACGCCGACTAAATAAATTACAATATTAACCCTAAACCGCCAAACTCTACAACACCAACTAATTATACTATTTACCCCTAAACCGACAAACCCCCACATCGCAATGAACCTAATTAACCTATTAACTCCTAAACCGCCAACCCCCCGCAATGCAAATAACTAATTTACTTACTAAGCCCCCTACCCTAACACCCCTTAAATTAACCCCAATTACTACTAAATTACAATTAAAATAAAAAATCCTAACATTAATTTACAAAAAATTAATCTAACATTACAAAAACTAAAAAAGTCTAACATTACAGAAAAAAATAAACAAAATTATCAAAAATAAAAAAATAAACCTAATCCCTATGAAAATGAAAAAGCCCCCCCAAAATAAAAACACCCCCTAATCTAAACTACCAATATTCCTTAAAAGGGCCTTTTGTAGGGCATTGCCCTAAGTTAGACAGTTCTTTTACGTTTAAAAAATACTAACTCCCCCTAACAGTAAAAAAAACCCAATCACCAAACTCCCCAAAATAAAAAAACCTAACACTAAAAAAACCTTAAAAGGGCATTAAGCTCTTTTACAAGCCCATTAAATCCCTAATCCTTTAAAAAAAAAAAACCTAAGTCTAAAACTCAAATAGTTACTCACCAATCCTTAAGTCTGGCGGAGAAGGTCTTCTTCCAGGCGGCTCCATCATCTTCTATCTTCATCCGGAGCGAAGGTGGCATGGAGCGGAGCTGGCTTCCCTGATACACGGATCCTCAGCGGCAGTCCTCAGCGGCGGTCTTCAGCGGCAGCAGTTAAAAGCAGCGTGGCGCTCCTCTTCATGCGATTGTCTGCCGCACACTGAAGATTAAATGCAAGGTACCCCATATTTATTGAGGTACCTTGCATTCCTATTGGCTGAAATTTTGAAAACAGCCAATAGGATGAGAGCTACTGAAATCTTACTGGCTGATTTGAACAGCCAATAGGATTTCAGTAGCTCTAATCCTATTGACTGATTTCAAAATTTCAGCAAATAGGAATGCAAGGTACCCCAAATTGAATGCGGTACCTTGAATTTATTCTTCAGTGTATGATGGACATCGGATGAAGAGGAGCCTCCATGCCACCGAGGAATGCCACTGCTGCTGAGGACCGCCACCGCTGAGGACCGCCGCTTAGGATCCACACATCGGGGAAAACAGCTCCACACCTCTGCTCCGCGCCGCCTTCCTTCTGGATAAGGATAGAAGATGATGGAGCCGCATGGAAGAAGACCTCCGTCGGACTTCAGGAATGTTGAGTACTTATTTGTGGCTTAGTCTTAGGCTTTTTTTTATTTTTTGGGGTAGCTTTTTTTTTTTTTAGATTAGGCTTTTTTGGGCTGGAAAAGAGCTGATTGCCCTTTTAAGGGCATTAAAAGAGCTGAATGCCCTTTTTAGGGCAATACCCATACAAATGCCCCTTTAGGGGAAATGGGTAGTTTACGTTTTTTTAGTGTTATTTTTTTTTTATTTTGGGGGGTTTGGTGGGTGGGGTTTTTACTGTTAGGAGATAATTGGTTTATTGTTTAGGTAAAAGAGCTGTTTAACTTAGGGCAATGTCCTACAAAAGCCCTTTTAAGGGCTATTGGTAGTTTAGTATTAGATTAGGGGGTGTTTTTATTTGGCAGGAATTTTTCGTAGGGGTATTAGTTCAGGTTAAATTTTTTTATTTTGTTTTGTTTATTTTTTCTGTAATTTAATTTGTTTTATTTTGTGTAATTTTAGCTTTGTTTTTTTTTTTTGTTTTTTTTAAATAGACTGCCCTCTGGTCAGGCTTATTGCCTAGTTTTATAATGACATTTTTAAATATTTATAAGTATCCAAAGACAATATCTAACTTCATGTTAAAGTTTTGTTAGTTTTAAAAAAAAGGGATAGAGTTTAATCACATAGACCAAGATTACAAGTTGTGCGGTATGGCTTTACCGCAAAAAAAATGGCCTTTGAGTGCAGAAATAGTCAGCTACTTGGTATTACAAGTCGAGTGGTATGGCTTTACAGTGATTGTTATGGCCTATACCGCAACGATCCATTCAATGAAAGACCTGTAGTTATGGATTTTGGGATTAGTGCTTTTTAAAATTTTCATAGGCAGTAAAAGAGCTGATTGCCCTTTTAAGGGCAATGGGTAGATTATGTTTTTTTTTTAGTTAGGTGCTTTTTATTTTGGGGGGTTGGGTGGGTGTAAGGTTGTAATTTTAGGGGAGACTGTATTTATTTTGGGAAAAAAAGCTGATATTTTTAGGGCAATGCCATACAAAAGGCCCTTTTAAGGGTTATTGGTAGTGATGTCGCAAACTTAAAAATTTTGGTTCGCGAACGGCGGACTCGAACTTCCGCTACTGTTCGCGAACCGGCGAACCGCGCAAACCACCATTGACAATAGGCAGGCGAACTTTAAAACCCACAAGGACTCTTTCTGGCCACAATAGTGATGGAAAAGTTGTTTCAAGGGTACTAACACCTGGACTGTGGCATGCTGGAGGGGGATCCATGGCAAAACTCGCATGGAAAATTACATAGTTGATGCAGAGTCTGCTTTTAACCCATAAAGGGCCTAAATCACCTAACATTAATAAATTGTTTGCAATAAAGTGCTTTAAAACCTCAGTTATGATGTTGTATCAATCAGGTAGTGTAAGGGTTACGCCCGCTTCACAGTGACAGACCAAACTCCAAGTGTAATGCACCGCAAACAACCACAAACAGTCATTTGCACAACCACGAGATAGATAGATTTGATAGATACATAGATTACATAGCTCAATAGATGCAATATACATATGATCGATACAAATTACATAGATCAATAGATGCAATATACATTTGATAGATACGAATTACATAGATCAATAGATGCAATATCCATTTGATAGATACGAATTTTATAGATCAAAAGATGCAATATACATTTGATAGATACGAATTACATAGATCATAAGATGCAATATATATTTTATAGATACAAATTACATCGATCAATAGATGCAATATACATTTGATAGATACGATTGATAGTTAAATAGATTTGATAGATAAATAGATAGATTTGAAAGATATATAATTTCCCTGACAGAGTATAACAATAAGACATGCGGTCTGGGACCCATGGTGTGTTAAGTAGTACTATTCTTAGCAGTTTACTACTACCTGTTACTCCCCCTATCGGGGGAGGTCTATATGGCCTGCATTTTTGGAACAGGGAGATGGAAGAAGATGATTGGTCTGTCCTCCTACTTCAAATTTGTCCTAAACACAAGTGGCTGTCTCAAAACAGTCCGGCCACGAGATAGATAGATTTGATAGATAGATATACATAGATTGATAGTTAGATAGAATCGATAGAAGATAAATAGATAGATTTGATAGATATATAATTACCCTGAAAAAGTATAATATTAAAACATGCGGTCTGGGACCCATGGTAACTAGGTTGTGTTAAGTAGTACTATTGTTAGCACTTTAATCCCTGTTACTCCCCCTATCGGGGGAGGTCTATATGGCCTGCATGATTACCCTGACAAAGTATAACAACAAGACACGCGGTCTGGGACCCATGGTAACTAGGTTGTGTTAAGTAGTACTTTTCTTAGCAGTTTAATCCCACTTACTCCCCCTATCGGGGGTGGTCTATATGGCCTGCATGATTACCCTGACAAAGTATAACAACAAAACATGCGGTCTGGGACCCATGGTAACTAGGTTGTGTTAAGTAGTACTATTCTTAGCACTTTAATCCCTGTTACTCCCCCTATCGGGGGAGGTGTATATGGCCTGCATGATTATCCTAACAAAATATAATAAATAGACATGCGGTCTGGGACCCATGGTAACTAGGTTATGTTAAGTAGTACTATTCTTAGCACTTTAATCCCTGTTACTCCCCCTATTGTGGGAGGTCTATATGGCCTGCATGATTACCTTACCAAAATATAACAATAAGACATGCGGTCTGGGACCCATGGTAACTAGGTTGTGTTAAGTAGTACTATTCTTAGCACTTTCATCCCTGTTACTCCCACCTCTCGGGGGAGGTCTACATGGCCATCATGATTAGCCTAACAAAGTACAATAATAAAACCTGCGCTCTTGGAACCATGTTAACTAGGTTTATTTCAGTAGTACTGTTCTTATTAGTTTAGTTATGTTTTGCAGACAGAGGTTTAGTTTGCAGACAGAGGTTCTGACCCTGCATTATGGCTGCACCTCTCCCTAAAAGAGGGATCTGTTACAGAGTCTGTGGAACTGTATGCAAAGAGCTGGCCTGCCTAAAAGGAGCAGCAAGGCAGTACAGGTCGTTCTCCTTCAGCCATTTTATACGATGGCCCACGACCCTCAACAGGCACAACAGCATGAAACACCACATATGCCATCCTTTTGCACAATAGAGTACAGGTATGGCATTGATTTGAGGAACCCGGAGATAATTTAGAGGAACCGGGAATATTGAACAAAAAACGTGCTTGGACACCCAGTACAGGTCGGTTCTCCTGCCGCCTTTGTAGACGAGGGTCCAGGACCCTCCACAGACACAACAGCAGGAAACACCACCTATGCCATCCTTTTCAACTATAGAGTACAGGTATGGCATCGATTTTAGGAACCCGGAGATCATTTTTAGGAACCAGGAAATTAAAAAAAAAACATGATTGGACACCCAGTACACTTCGTTCTCCTTTAGCCTTTTTAGACGAGGGTCCAGGACCCTCAGCATAAACAACAGCAGGAAACACCACATATGCCATCCTTTTGAACAATCCATTACAGGTATGGCATCCATTTTAGGAACCCGGAAATAATTTTTAGGAACCGGGAGATGGAAAAAGATGCTTGGACAACCAGTACACTTCATTCTCCTTCAGCCTTTTTAGACAAGGGTTTAGGACCCTCAACAGAAACAACAGCAGGAAACACCACATATGCCATCCTTTTGAACAATAGAGTACAGGTATGGCATAGATTTTAGAAACCCAGGGATAATTTTTAGGAACCAGGAAATTGAAAAAAAAAATATTGGACACCCAGTACACTTCGTTCTCCTTCAGCCTTTTTATAAGAGGGTCCAGGACCCTCAACAGAAACAACAGCAGGAAAGAACACATATGCCATCCTTTTGAACAATAGAGTACAGGCATGGCATTGATTTTAGAAACCCGGAGATAATTTTTAGGAACCGGGAAATTGAACAAAAAAAATGATTGGACACCCAGTACACTTCGTTCTCCTTCATCCTTTTTATAAGAGGGTCCAGGACACTCAACAGAAACAACAGCAGTAAACACCACATATGCCATCCTTTTGAACAATAGAGTGCAGGTATGGATTGATTTTAGAAACCCGGAGATAATTTTTAGGAACCGGGAAATTGAACAAAAAAAATGATTGGACACCCAGTACAATTCGTTCTCCTTCAGCCTTTTTATAAAAGGGTCCAGGACCCTCAACAGAAACAACAGCAGGAAAGAGCACATATGCCATCCTTTTGCACAATAGATTACATATATGGCATTGATTTTAGGAACCCAGAGACAATTTTTAGTAACCGGGAAATTGAACAAAAAACCATGCTTGGACACCCAGTACAGTACAGGTCGTTCTCCTTCAGCCTTTTTAAAAGAGGGTCCAGGACCCTTAACAGAAACAACAGCAGGAAACACCACATATGACATCCTTTTGCACAATAGATTACAGATATGGCATTGATTTGAGGAACCCAGAGATAATTTAGAGGAACCGGGAATATTGAACAAAAAATGCGATTGGACACCTAGTACAGGCCGTTCTCCTTCAGCCTTTTTATACGATGGCTCATGACCCTCAACAGGCACAACAGCATGAAATACCACATATGCCATCCTTTTGCACAATCGAGTACAGGTAAGGCATTGATTTGAGGAACCCGGAGATAATTTAGAGGAACCGGGAATATTGAACAAAAAATGTGCTTGGACACCCAGTACAGGTCGTTCTCCTTCAGCCTTTATATACGATGGCCCACGACCCTCAACAGGCACAACAGCATGAAACACCACATATGCCATCCTTTTGAACAATAGAGTACAGGTATGGCACCGATATAACCCGGAGATAATTTTTCGGAACTGTGAGATGGAAAAAGATGATTGGTCGGTCCTCCTTCTTCAAATTTGGGGCACTGTGCTTGCAATGTACTGTGCCACCAGATATGAGTGGTGTGTTAAGTAGTACTATTCTTAACAGTTTAATCACTGTTATGTGCCTTTTTTTTTGCTTTGAGTTTTGTAGCCACAGTGCAGCAGCAGAGGACAGAAAAATTAGGCATGTACAAATGCCTTAAAAATTCGGTGTTGTTGTTAAACAGTTAGAAAGTGCCCTAAAACCTTGCAGCTTGAACACTAGTTGATAGCGGATAAGTCACGCAAGTCATCCTGCATTATAAGAAAAAAAAAGCCAGAGTGTGTACCCTTTGTAGCCCAAGGCAGCTCCTCTCATCATCAGGCCTTTTTTACTCAAATGTATCGCCCAATGTCAGTCCCTTTGGGATCCATCCCTCATTCATTTTAATAAAGGTGAGATAATCAAGAATTTTTTGACCTAGTCGACTTCTCTTCTCAGTGACAAAACCTCCTGCTGCACTGAAGGTCCTTTCTGACAGGACACTTGAAGCGGGGCAGGCTAGAACTTCAATTGCAAATTGGGATAGCTCAGGCCACAGGTCAAGGCTGTACACCCAGTAGTCAAGGGGTCCATCTCTTCTCAGAGTGTCGAGATCCACAGTTAATGCTAGGTAGTCTGCTACCTGTCGGTTGAGTCTTTCTCTGAGGCTGGATCCCGAAAGGCTCTGGCGATGCATAGGAGTTAAAAAGGTCCGCATGTCCTCCATCAACAACACGTCAGGAAATCGTCCTGTCCTTCCCGCTGTGGTCGTGGGAGGAGGAGGAGGAGGAGTAGGATTACTTTCATCTCTTCCCCTGTTAGATTCCCGTTGTGCTGTGACATCACCCTTATACGCTGTGTAAAGCATAGTTTTTAATTTATATTTGAAATGCTCCATCCTTTCCGACTTGCGGGAATTTGGTAACATTTCAGGCACTTTATGCTTATACCGGGGGGCTAGTAGCATGGACACCCAGTACAGGTCGTTTTCCTTCAGCTTTTTTATACGAGGGTCCCTCAACAGGCACAACAGCATGAAAGACCCCATTTGCACAAGGTTGGATGCCGAGCTAATCATGTCCCGTTCCTTGTCCTCACTGATGTCACTGAGGGTATCTTCTTCCCCCCAGCCACGTACAACACCACGGGTGCCAGATAGGTGACAACAACGAGCACCCTGGGATGCCTGTTGTGTTTGGTCTTCCTCCTCCTCCTCCTCAAAGCCACATTCCTCCTCTGACTCCTCTTCCTCACAATCCTCTTCCTGCGTTGCCGCAGGTCCAGCAAGCGAAGCTGATAAGGCTGTTTCTGGTGGTGATGGACACCACAACTCTTCCTCTTCACGCTCATCTACGGCCTGATCCAGCACTCTTCACAGGGCATGCTCCAGGAAGAAATAAAATGGTATGATGTCGCTGATGGTGCCTTTGGTGCGACTGACAAGGTTTGTCACCTCCTCAAAAGGACGCATAAGCTTACAGGCATTGCGCATGAGCGTCCAGTAATTTGGCAAAAATATCCCCAGCTCCCCAGAGGCTGTCCTAGCACCCCAGTCATACAAATACTAATTAACAGCTTTTTCTTGTTGGATCAGGCGGTCGAACATTAGGAGTGTTGAATTCCTAACGGGCTGTCGCAAATCAAGCGCCTCACTGGCAGGTTGTTTCGATGCTGGATATCAGACAAGTGCACCATGGCCGTGTAGGAATGCCTGAAATGGCCACACACCTTCCTGGCCTACTTCAGGACGTCCTGTAAGCCTGGGTACTTATGCACAAAGCGTTGTACAATCAGATTACACACATGTGCCATGCACGGCACACGTGTCAACTTGCCCAATTTCAATGCCGCCACCAAATTACTTCCATTGTCAGAAACAACCTTGCCAATCTCCAGTTGGTGCGGAGTCAGCCACTGATCCACCTGTGCATTCAGGGAGGACAGGAGTGCTGGTGCAGTGTGACTCTCCGCTTTCAGGCAAGTCAACCCCAAGACGGCATGACACTTCCGTATCTGGGATGTTGAATAGTACCTGGGGGGTGCCGTTGATGTGGAGCAAGACGCAGAAGCAGAAGAAGACTCAGCCGAGGAAGAGGTTATGGAAGAGGATGGAGTAGGAGGAGCAGAGGAGGAAGCAGCAGGCCTGCCTGCAAGTCGTGGCGGTGTCACCAACTCCTCTGCAGAGCCATGCATTCCATGCTTGTCAGACGTCAGCAGGTTTACCCAATGCGCAATGTAGGTGATATACCTGCCCTGACCATGCTTTGTAGACCAGCTATCAGTGGTCATATGGACCCTTGCCCCAACGCTGTGTGCCAGACATGCCATTACTTCCTTTCGCACAATAGAGTACAGGTTTGGGATTGCCTTTTGTGAAAAGAAATTTCTGCCAGGTACCTTCCACTGCGGTGTCCCAATAGATACAAATTTTTTTAAAGCATCAGACTCTACCAGCTTGTATGGTAAAAGCTGGCGGGCTAAGAGTTCAGGCATTCTGGTGGTGGTGACAGCATGCATTGATTGGCGTCGGCATGCTGTCTGGCTGACCCTGGGGGCTGATGCATGCTGTCTGACTGTGCAACTAGCTCCTTGCGATGACCTCCCCCTGCTTCCAACTCGTCTCCTCCTCCTCCTCTCTGTCTCCCCATCTGAACTTTCCCCCTCTTCTTCTTCTCTTCTAGAAGGCACCCACGTGACATCCACCGACACATCATCATCAACCGCTTCACTTGTATCTGACACATCAACAAAGGAAGCAGCAGCGGGTACAACATCATCATTATCATCATCACACAGTACCTCCATGTCTGTAATGCTGCCTGACTGAGACATATCACTGTTATCTAAAACCTCTGTCAATGATGGTTGTGCATCACTCATTTCTTTCAACTGATGTGTCAATAACTCCTCTGACAGATCAAGTGAAGCGGCTGTGGTGCTAGTGTTGGTAGTGGTGACAGGCGGGCGAGTGGCATTGGTCACTTGAGAGGTGCCCAAAGCACAGCTGGACATGGATGGTGCGTCAAGGTTAGGAGGACTAGGAGTGGAAGCTGTAGAAGATTGGATGTCCTGTGTTAGCCATTCAACTAGGTCCTCCTCATAACTTTTTGTGTCCCCCCTGGCACCTGGCCTCTGAACAATGTGCATATTTGTAGGGTCTAAAGGAATCACAGCACCACGACCGCGATGGCACTTGCGGGGTGGCCTGCCTCTGCCTGTCATTTTTTTTAAAATGTACACTTACAATACTATTAAACAAATTATGAGTGGTGGCACTGGGCCAGTGGGCACAGTATACGCTGTGAGGCTGACACCAAAAAAAAGACTGATGTTTCAAAGTCAAAAATGTTTATTTTTTAAATATTAAAAGTATTGTGACAACAAATATGATTGGTGGCACTAGTTGGCAAGTGGGCCTGGCTGGCACACACGCTGGGAGGAAGGCAACTGCAATTAGATTACACTAGCTGACTGATGCTTCACAGTCCAAAATTTTTTTTTTTTTTAAATTACAATACTGTTAGAACAAATATGATTGGTGGCACTAGATGGAAATGGCAAGTGGGCCTGGCACACACGCTGGCAGGCAGGCAACTGCAATTCAAAGGCACTAGCAGACTGATGATTCACAGTCAAAAAAGTTTTATTTTAAATATTTTCAAACCTGTTAGAACAAATATGATTGGTGGCACTAGTTGGCTTGGCAAGTGGGCCTGGCACACATGCTGAGAGGAAGGCAACTGCAATTAGATTAAACTAGATGACTGATGTTTCACAGTCAAGAAATTTTTTATTTAAAGTATTTACAATACCGTTATAACAAATATGATTGGTGGCACTAGTTGGCTAGTGGGCCTGGCACACACTCTGGCAGGCAGGAAACTGCAATTCAATTGCACTAGCAGACTGATGATTCACAGTCTAAGAATTTTTTATTTTAAATATTTACAATACTGTTAGAACAAATATGATTGGTGTAACTAGTTGGCAAGTGGGCCTGGCACACAGGCTGGCAGGCAGGCAACTGCAATTCAATGGCACTAGCAGACTAATGATTCACAGTCAAAAACATTTTGATTTTAAATATTTTCAATACTGTTACAACAAATATGATTGGTGGTGGCACTAGTTGGCTAGTGGGCCTGGTACACATGCTGGCAGGCAGGAAACTGAAATTCAATTGCACTAGCAGACTGATGATTCACAGTCTAAGAATTTTTTATTTTAAATATTTACAATACTGTTAGAACAAATATGATTGGTGTAACTAGTTGGCAAGTGGGCTTGGCACACACGCTGGCAGGCAGGCAACTGCAATTCAATGGTACTAGCAGACTGATGATTCACAGTCCAAAAAGTTTTGATTTTAAATATTTTCAATACTGTTACAACAAATATGATTGGTTGTGGCACTAATTGGCTAGTGGGCCTGGCACACATGCTGGCAGGCAGGAAACTGCAATTCAATTGCACTAGCAGACTGATGATTCACAGTCTAAGAATTTTTTATTTTAAATATTTACAATACTGTTAGAACAAATATGACTGGTGTAACTAGTTGGCAAGTGGGCCTGGCACACACGGTGGCAGGCAGGCAACTGCAATTCAATGGCACTAGCAGACTGATGATTCACAGTCAAAAAGGTTTTGATTTAAAATATTTTCAATACTGTTACAACAAATATGATTGGTGGTGGCACTAGTTGGCTAGTGGGCCTGGCACACACGCTGGCAGGCAGGAAACTGCAATTCAATTGCACTAGCAGACTGATGATTCACAGTCTAAGAATTTTTTATTTTAAATATTTACAATACTGTTAGAACAAATATGATTGGTGTAACTAGTTGGCAAGTGGGCCTGGCACACATGCTGGCAGGCAGGCAACTGCAATTCAATGGCACTAGCAGACTGATGATTCACAGTCAAAAAAGTTTTGATTTAAAATATTTTCAATACTGTTACAACAAATATGATTGGTGGTGGCACTAGTTGGGTAGTGGGCTTGGCACACACGCTGGCAGGCAGGAAACTGCAATTCAATTGCACTAGCAGACTGATGATTCAAAGTCTAAGAATTTTTTATTTTAAATATTTACAATACTGTTAGAACAAATATGATTGGTGTAACTAGTTGGCAAGTGGGCCTGGCACACAGGCTGGCAGGCAGGCAACTGCAATTCAATGGCACTAGCAGACTGATGATTCACAGTCAAAAAAGTTTTGATTTAAAATATTTTCAATACTGTTACAACAAATATGATTGGTGGTGGCACTAGTTGGCTAGTGGGCCTGGCACACATGCTGGCAGGCGGGAAACTGCAATTCAATTGCACTATCAGACTGATGATTCACAGTCTAAGAATTTTTTATTTTAAATATTTACAATACTGTTAGAACAAATATGATTGGTGTAACTAGTTGGCAAGTGGGCCTGGCACACACGCTGGCAGGCAGGCAACTGCAATTCAATGGCACTAGCAGACTGATGATTCACAATCTAAGAATTTTTTATTTTAAATATTTACAATACTGTTAGAACAAATATGATTGGTGTAACTAGTTGGCAAGTGGGCCTGGCACACACGCTTGCAGGCAGGCAACTGCAATTCAATGGCACTAGCAGACTGATGATTCACAGTCAAAAAAGTTTTGATTTTAAATATTTTCAAAACTGTTTTAACAAATATGATTGTTGGCAATAGTTGGCAGCAAGTGGGCCTGGCACACACGCCGGCAGGCAGGCAACTGCAATTAGATTACACTAGCAGACTGATCTTTCACAGTCAAAAAATTTTTAAAAAAATATTTACACTACTGTTATAACAAATATGATTGTTGGCACTAGTTGGCAAGTGGGCCTGGCACACACGATGGGAGGCAGGCAACTGCAATTCAATTGCACTAGCAGACTGATGATTCACAGTCAAAAAAGTTTTTATTTTAAATATTTACACTACTGTTATAACAAATATGATTTGTGGCACTAGTTGGAAAGTGGGCCTGGCACACACGCTGGCAGATAGGCAACTGCAATTAAATAACAATAGCAGACTGATGTAACAGCTTGTTTATAAAAAAGTTACACTAATGTTACAACAGATAGGAGTGATGGCACTCATGATAGAAGTAGGCACAGTATGTGCTGGCAGCGTGACACACAGGCTGGCACTAGTGGCAGGCTGGCCTGGAAACTAAAATTAAAGAACACTAGAAGACTGATGTAAAAGTTTTTTTTTACAAAATTTAAACTAATGTTACACCAGATAGGAGTGGTGGACTGGCACTGAGGATGGAAGTAGGCACAGTATATGCTGGCAGTGTGACACACAGGCTGGCACTAATGGCAGCCAGGCTGGCCTGGCAACTAATATTAAATAACATTAGAAGAGGACTGATGTAAATAATATTTTTTTAAAAAATTTACACTAATGTTACACCAGGTATAAGTGGTGGAAAAAGAGCTATTAATCACAATATATGATGTGGGCCTGACACACAGGCCTGATGGAAAATGAAATTAGATTATACTAGCAAAATGATTTAAAAGTTTGTTTTTTTAATTTAAATTAATGTTAAGCAGATATGAGTGGTGGTTGCTAGGACAGCAATTAACCATAGTATGCTGTGTAAGCTAGAAACACACAGGCCTGATAGAAAATGAAAATAAATTACACTAGCAAAATGATTTAAAAGTTTTGTTGGTTAAATTTACACTAATGTTAAGCAGATATCAGTGGTGGCACTAATCACAGTATATGCTGTGAGCCTCACACACAGCCTGAAAGCCAGGCAAATGCAAATAAAATTACAAATAAAAAAAATAAAAAAACAGACTGATGTTCTAGCCCTAAAAAGGGCTTTTTGGGGTGCTGTCCTTACAGCAGAGATTAGATGAGTCCTTCAGGACTGTAGTGGACACTAAATACACTAGCCTAGCTATCTATTTCCCTATAATGTCAGCAGCAGCAACACTAAAGCTCCTCTCACTAAGAAAGCAAGATCGTAATTAATCTAAAATGGCTGCTGCCAAGGAGCTGGGAGGGTCTGTGAGGGAGTGTCTGCTTCTGATTGGCTCAAATGTGTCAGAAGGCTGTGAGATACAGGGTCAAAGTTTCCTCAATGTTGACACATAGGGGGCGGATCGAACATCGCATGTGTTCGCCCGACGAACAGTTTGTGACATCACTAGTTATTGGTAGTTTATTGTTAACTTTTGTTGCTTTTTTGTTTTTAAGGGGGTATTAGATTAGGAATAACTTTTATTTTGGATAATTTTGTTTGTTATTTTCTTTAATGTTGCTTTTTTATTTTTTGTAATCTTAGCTTTTTTTTTCTTGGTAATGTTAGTTTTTTTAAATGTGATTTTAGAGGGGGGTTCTGTAATGTTAGATTTTTTTATTTTGTGTAATTTTAGATTTTTATTATGTTCTGTGATGTTAGTTTTTTTTGTAGTTTAAACTAAGGTTTTTATTTTTTCACAGGTAAGTTTTTATTTATTTTAAGGTTGTTAGTGTATTGTAACTTTAATTTAAAGTTAGGGGGTTGTTAGGTTTAGGGATTAATAGTTTAATTTATGTAATCGCGGTTTGGGTGGATGGCGGTTTAGAGGTTAATCAATTTATTTAAGTGGTTGCAATGTGGGGGATGGCAGTTTAGGGGTTAATAGGTAGTTTTAGTAGTAGCGATGTGAGGGATGGCAGTTTAGAGGTTAATAGCTTTATTTAGTGTTGGCGATGTGGGGGGATGGCGGTTTAGGGGTTATTAGACTTGGGGTTTATGTTAGGGTGTTAGGTTTTTGTAAAACTTTCTTTTCTCCATAGACTTCAATGAGGAATGAGAAAATGTGTTAGTGATTTCGCAATCGCAGGTGTTAGGTATTTTTCCAACATTTTTTCTCCATTGTTCTCTATGGGGAAATACTGCATAAGCAAACAAGTCGGAACTTGGATTTTGTGTGGTATGCGGCATAACGCACCATACTATACAACAAAAGAAAGTTTTATGGACATGTAATGCCGGCGGTATGGAAATAGCGGTACGGCCCCATTTTGTGTGGTGTGTACGCAATGGCTATACCGCACAGCTTGTAATCTTGGTCATATTCAATTAAATGTTAGTTTATTAATGTTCAAACATTTTCCATTCATTTTTGTGATTGCACACTACTATACACATTCACAAAATGGCTTCTGCATCAGTGCTTAGCGCTTAATTTTTATAATGCTTTACAAGACTGATAGTTGCTGTTGAACATATTTGCTAAATAAAAGTTTTAATTATCATTTTGAAAGACATTAGTTTAAAAGTTTAAAAATTATAATCCTTGTATAAAATAAACAAGTTAATATTATTGTCATTTAACATTGATTTGACAGTTAATTTGATTCTCTCTCTCATAGCTGAGAAAGAGGTTATTATGGGGTACTCTGTGCCTATGGTGGGTATGTATGCATATTTTAATTAAGGTTTTAATGACTCTCACTCTTTCTTTCATTTTTGTGTTTGTTTTGTAGTGTATTTTACAATTTTTTTTATATTTCTGTATCTGTCTCTATTACTCTCTCTCACAGTCTCTTCCTCATAGTTTCCCTCTCTTTCATAATCTTTTACAGTTGTTCTATTTCTTCATTTTTATTGCAATCAATCTTTGTTAAAATTTTAATATGTTTTTCTAAATGATTCTATCTTTCTCTTAGTTTATTCATTTATATATATCTTGATCTGTTTCTCTCTCTTTCTCTCTCAGTTTCTCTCTCTGTATGGAGCTTATTATCTAAAGGTCTCTGGGTTGGTGAGATTATTAAGGAATTCTCACCAGTACTTCTATTTCCCTTGCGGAATGTTGGAACCCACTTTTTACCCTGAAAATAGGGTATCTCACTAAGGGCCGTATACTGCATTTTTGTATGGGGCGGAGAAGGGGACATTACAAAGTGCACAATAAAATGTGTATTTAAAAAATCTTCCAAAACAAATAATTGAACCATTCACAAAAAAATACACAGGAAAAATTTTTTTTAATTCTTAAGTTACATTAAACATTCTTCACCAAAAATGGTATTTTACCAAAAACTTAAAATTTGTATGTAACTTATACATAAATAAATCTTTTTAAATATGCACAGTGTAAACTGTAATTTAAATACACTGGGTGTGCAAAACCCCCCAGAAATTCATACTTATAAGTATAAAATACAAAGCGTAATTGTTTTTTTCCATAAAATGGGATGAACATGGGTGTTTTATGGGCGTATATGAAATTGTCTCTCTAATCCAAGTGTAATTCTGTTTTTTCTTGCAAACTAAAAGGTGGAAAGCTTTTCTCAAAACACTCAAAATATTTATAGCCCTATAGACAAACACATGTATATGAAAATATAGGTGATTGTAAGATGCTATAAGCAAAAATCAGCATAATGTGATTTACATTGGTTGCAGTATTTAATTTTTAAAGTGATCACTAATACCTATGTCTCTCTCTTTGGCCCTGATGATCAAAAGTGCCACAAGGCGTTGATATATTAAAAGGGCATGCTTTGTGATGTTGAGAAAGTCAGCAAAATATTCCAAAAAGCTGACATCAGTGCTTAAAGGCAGCATCGCTAAGAGGCGTTTTGCTATAAATCGCAATGGGTGGTGATGCTGGCGATATATTCCAAGCAGCATTGCCACCTAAATTGATGATTTCAAGTAAGGATACCTTTCACATATATCAAACAACCAAGAAAACGTAATGCCGCCTACAAGAGCAAAAAGAATAATGAAAAAATGTATTACTGAAAATCATTAACACATTTGTTTGGTCCTTATTCTTTTAATGTAAATGCCACAATCCACTTAATACGTTATGAAGCCCTACACTATTATTCCCTTCCTAGCCAATAAATATGTTACGCAGCCCTACACCATTAACCCCTTCCATGACCTTTCCCCCAGTGCACCCCAACACCCCTAAGCAGTTAACCCCTTCTTTGACCTTATCCCCATCACAACTTAAGCCCATTACACAATTAACCCCTTCTGGCCCCTTACCCCAGTACAACTTAACCTCTCTACACAATTAAAGGGACAGGAAACCCCAACATTTTCTTTCATGATTTTTAAACAATTCTCCAATTTACTTTATCTATTATTAAATTTGCTTCATTATTTTGTTATCCTTTGTTGAAGGAACAGCATTGCACTACTGGCAGCTAGCTGAACACATCTAGTCTAGCAGAATAATGTGGATAAAGAGATATCCACTGGAGAGAATGCAATTAGTACTCTATGCCCATACTTAGAAGGTAGGCGAGATTCGGTATAGATGAAATTTAACCTTTATTTATTATATATTAAAAAACAACGAAACTTTCACACACAAGTTAAAATAAAAACTCACAGAGATTACTTCCAGTTGTTTAATAGTGTAGGTGGTAAATACCTATCATAGGCCTAGATTGTAGCTGTATTCCACCACTATCTGTATTAAAATTCAAAGTGTCTAACTCCGCTTATTGTCATCCACTGTGACTGTCCTGCCTGGTATTTCGTTGTGCTTTCTAATGTTGTATATTCATGGTTTACGTATGTTATGGGTGGATGTGGTATGTGGGGGTGTATATTGTGCTTCTACACATGAAGAAACTATTAGTAGTATGATTATCAAAAAAAAATATTTTGTCATTCAGACAGAGCAAACCATTTAAAATAAAAAAATCTAATTTACTTCTATTATCAAGTTTGCTTCATTCCCATGATATTCTGTGTTGAAGAGATACCTAGGTAGGCATCTGGAGCGCTACATGACAGGAAATAGTGCTGCTATCTAGTGCTCTTGCAAATACGCTGGAATTACGCAGCGTAATTGTGGTGAGCCTGATTCTCCTTATTTATCAAAGCCTACAGACCGGTAAAAGGAGAATTTTGTGACGTAACATACGATCCGCCGGTTTCAGTCCGACACAGATCGATGCTTAAGTCACTACAGATGTTCCGAATGCAAATTCGGCATTATCTGACTACTTTTGCCAGTTAACAAATTACTAGCAGGTACGCTCGCCACTATTCAAGCCCAGCGTACCTGGTTTTCAATACGCTGCCCTGAAGGTGGCGGATGCCATAGGAATCAATGGGAGTCTGAAAACAGCGAAAGCTTATGTTCGCTGCTGCCCGATATCCCATTGATTCTTATGGGAGAATAAAATTTAAGTTTACACCTAACACCCTAACATGTACCCGAGTCTAAACACCCCTAATCTGCCACCCCCGACACCACCGCCACCTACATTATACTTATTAACCCCTAATCTGCCGCCCCCTACGCCGCCGCCACCTACATTATACTTATTAACCCCTAATCTGCCGCCCCCTACACTGCCGCCACCTACATTATACTTATTAACCCCTAATCTGTGGCCCAGACACCGCCGCCACCTACATTATACTTATTAACACCTAATCTGCCACACCGACACCGCTGCCACCTACATAAAGTTATTAACCCCTATCACGCCGCTCCCGGACCCCACCGCAACTAAATAAATGTATTAACCCCTAAACCCCTGGCCTCCCACACCACTAGAACTTACTAAGCCTATTAACCCGTAAACCGCTAGCCCCCCACATCGCCATAAACTAAATTAAACTATTAACCCCTAAACCTAACAACCCGCTAACTTTATATTAAATATTAACTCATCCCTATCTTATAATAAATTTAAACTTTCCTTTAGATATAAATTAAACTGTATTAAACTAATAATTAATTTAATCTACCCTAACTTTTATACTAAAATTAAAATAAACTATATTAAATGAATAATTAATCTACCCTAACTTTTATACTAAAATTACAATAAACTACAAATTAAATTAACTATATTATATATTTAAACACCTAACCCTACTCAAATAATTAAAATCTACAGTAAAAAATTACTAAGTTACAAAAAACTAACAACTAAGTTACATAAAAATAACAAACACTAAGTTACACAAAAAAATTAACACTAAGTTACAAAAAATAAAAAAGAAATTATCAAAGATTTAAACTAATTACACATAATCGAAGGGCCCTATGAAATTAAAAAAGCCCCCCAAAATAAAAAAACCCTAGCCTACAATAAACTACAAATAGCCCTTAAGGGCCTTTTGTGGGGCATTGCCCCAAATAAATCTGCTCTTTTACCTGTAAATAAAAAATACAAATACCCCCCAACAGTAAAACCCACTACTCACAGAACCAACCCCCCAAATAAAATCCTAATCTAAAAAAACCTAAGCTCCCCATTGCCCTGAAAAGGGCATTTAGATGTGCATTGCCCTTAAAAGGGCATTTAGCTCTATTGCTGCCCAAAGCCCTAACCTAAAAATAAAACCCAGCCAATACACCCTTATAAAATCCTAACACTAACCCCAGAAGATTCACTTACAGTTTTGAAGATCTGACATCCATCCTCCAAGAAGCCGGCAGAAGTCTTCCTCCAAGCCCGCAGAAGTCTTCACCCAGACGACATCTTTTATCTTCATCCATCCGGCGCGGAGCGGCTCCATCTTCAAGACATCCGACGACGAGGAGCATCCTCTTCAATCGACATCTTCTTCGGAATGAAGGTTCCTTTAAATGACATTATCCAAGATGGCATCCCTTAGATTCCAATTGGCTGATAGAATTCTATCAGCCAATCGGAATTACGGTTGAAAAAATCCTATTGGCTGTTGCAATCAGCCAATAGGATTGAACTTCAATCCTATTGGCTGATCCAATCAGCCAATAGGATTGAGCTTGCATTCTACTGACTGTTCCAATCAGCCAAAAGAATGCCAGCTCAATCCTATTGGCTGATTGCAACAGCCAATAGGATTTTTTCAACCTTAATTCCGATTGGCTGATAGAATTATATCAGCCAATCGGAATCTAAGGGACGCCATCTTGGATGAAGTCATTTAAAGAAACCTTCATTCCGAAGAAGACGTTGATTGAAGAGGATGCTCCGTGTTGGATGTTTTGAAGATGGAGCCGCTCCGTGCCGGATGGATGAAGAGAGAAGATGCCGTCTGGGTGAAGACTTCTGCGGGCTTGGAGGAAGACTTCGGCCACTTGGATGAAGACTACTGCCGGCTTCTTGGAGGATGGATGTCGGATCTTTAAAACTGTAAGTGAATCTTCTGGAGTTAGTGTTAGGATTTTTTAAGGGTGAATTGGGTGGGTTTTATTTTTAGGTTAGGGCTTTGGGCAGCAATAGAGCTAAATGCCCTTTTAAGGGCAATGCCCATCCAAATGCCCTTTTCAGGGCAATGGGGAGCATAGTTTTTTTTAGATTAGGATTTTATTTGGGGGGTTGGTTGTGTGGGTGGTGGGTTTTACTGTTGAGGGGGTATTTATATTTTTTATTTACAGGTAAATGAGCTGATTTCTTTGGGGCAATGCCCCGCAAAAGGCCCTTTTAAGGGCTATTTGTAGTTAATTGTATGCTAGGGTTTTTTATTTTAGGGGGGCTTTTTTATTTTCATAGGGCCCTTAGATTTGGTGTAATTAGTTTAAATCTTTGATAATTTTTTTTTCATTTTTTGTAACTTTTTTTTTTTTACTTTTTTGAGTAACTTAGTGTTTGTTATTTTTTGTAACTTAGTTGTTAGTTTTTTTGTAACTTAGTAATTTTTTAGTGTAGATTTTAATTATTTGAGTAGGGTTAGGTGTTTAAATATGTAATATAGTTAATTTAATTTGTAGTTTAATGTACTTTTAGGGTAGATTAATTATTAATTTAATATAGTTTATTGTAATTTTAGTATAAAAGTTAGTGTAGGTTAATTATTAATTTAATATAGTTTAATGTAATTTTAAAGGTAAGTTTAAATTTATTATAATATAGGGATGAGTTAATATTTAATATAAAGTTGGCAGGTTGTTAGGTTTAGGGGTTAATAGGTTAATTTAGTTTATGACGATGTGGGGGGCTGGCGGTTTAGGGGTTAATAACTTTATTTAGTTGCGGTGGGCTCCGGGAGCGGCGGGATAGGGGTTAATACCATAATGTAGGTGGCGGCGGTGTAGGGGGCAGCAGATTAGGAGTTAATAACATAATGTAGGTGGTGGTGGGCTCCGGGAGCGGAGGGATAGGGGTTAATACATTTATTTAGTGTCGGTGGGCTCCGGGAGCGGAGGGGTTGGGGTTAAACAATTTAGTATAGTGGCGGTGCTTAGTGACAATATACAAATAGAGCTGGGAAAAAGCCGAAGAGCAGCGAGATCGATGACTGTTAGTTAAAAACAGTCCGCTGCTCATCGCCCCGTACTTGGTGCGTTGCTTTTTGACAGCTTTTTTGTTAAATATGGAGAACGTATTCAGGTCCGCGGCAGCAATGTTAGGCGATGTCAGGTGAGCGCATTGGTGCCAGCAAATGCAGCACAGTTGATGGCTTGATAAATAGACCTCATAATGTAAAGTAATATTTCATTGTAAATATTTAATTTAAATTGTTATGGGACAAAATTGACTTTCTAGGGCAATTTTACATTTTATAATATGAATATAATATTTATAATTATGTCCACAGCCAAAAGTTAAGTGTTCATTGAATGTATGATTGAAACTTACAAATTATCATTGCTCTTATATTTTAGATACTATTAATGTGGTTACTCAGGAGGAGAAGATGCCCCTTGGAGTCACATGGTAATTTAGAATTACTACATAATATGACATATATTCACCTTTACAAAACACACAACATGGAATAATCATAATAGAATTTTTTTTACAAAACTATTTACATAGACAAATAAAGAGAAATAGAGAGCTAGAGATACAGAGTGTCTGAAATATAGAGACATGTAGACATACAGATAATGCCACATATAATTATTTAATCTACAGAGATATAGAATTAGACAGAGTTCAAAACATAAATAGACAGAGAGAGTTTAGTAAGAGAAAGACAGATAGATGAAAAATGAGAGCTAGGCATAGAGAAATACAATTTTGTAGAGATTAATAGATAATTTATTGAATATTATAGTATTTTTTTTTTATAAATGAAACCTTGACTTCATCTCTTCACCCAGTCTCTGCACCTTTCCTTTGCCCTGATGTTTCTGTTCCACCCCCAAGTTTTAATGTCTCATCTCCTTATCCTGTGTTTCTTGCCCTACCCCCATGTCCTGTTGTCTCTGTGTATTCCCCTTGACCTGTCCTCTTGTTTGTTCCTCTCATCCATGTGTACCCTCCTCTCATCCTCATATACGTAAAGCTCCCTCCCCTAACCCTGTTCCATCAGCACAAATTTTAATCTTTATTACCCTTACCCCCAATACTATCCTCACCTTCCTCAACTCTCCCCAACCCCTTTACCTTCATCATTGAGTCCATTACTTCTCCTCAACTCTCCAGGAGGGATGCCAAGTCCCATGGGTAAGTTTTTTTGTTTTGTTTTTTATATTGATTTTAATGATAAATGTAAATTTGTACATTTATTAATGTCTTTTGATTTGTTTTCTTTCAGCTGTTGACCAAGCATGGTATGTGTTGGATACTTTAAACAGGATTTACTGTACCATGCTGGGTTGTCACGTGATACTAGTTCTGATCCAGAATAGTTTGTTTGTGCTTCAGGATTAGAACAGAAAGATTATTTAGTTATTTAGAGGAGGATTTTATGATCCTGAAGCACAACAGAAAATTGATGAGAGGGAAGAGGAAGATGGAAGTGAAAAAGAAAGACTTCAGTGTAGTGGGGGGGGGCTGTAACTCTTACTAAACATTTTAAAATTGCATTTGTTTTGTTTTTATTGTTTTTTTTAATATTGTTTTCTAAAAATATTATACAAAAATTAAAAATAATTATAAAAAAATAAAATAAGATGTTATAAAAAATAAAATAATAAAAATGTTATAAAAAAAATCATTATATAAAAAAAAGAAAATATTTTTGTTTGTAATGTTACAAGGAATACCCCCTTTGCTCTCCTGGATGTTGGGACTGTAACAATAAATAGCCCCTTTGCTTTGCTTGGGGTTTGAAGTGTAACAACAAAAACACCCTTTGCTCTCCTGGATGTTGGGAACTATAATCAGAAATAACGCCTTTGCTACCCTTGGTGTTTGTAGTTGTATGTTTTTAATTTTAAAAATATGTATTTTTTTAAAATAATAAGATACAAATATTTTTTATGTGTTTTTTTTTTTTTGTTTTTTTTTTTATTGAGGATTAAGCATTACAACAGAAGTCACAGCGCAGGTGACTGATACATATACATATATGCAGACATTATGTTGTTATAATAATACAGTACATATAGTTCTTGGCAAGAATGCAGAGCATATAAATCGAACATGTCAAGTATGAAATAAAATGTCTGCCGCATAGACCTCATTTTTGGTTAATATGTATAGATATATCATCTATGAAAACCTCATTTTTAAGTAATAAGAACAAACTTTAAACTCAGGGACCAAGTAATACTTCGGTCCTGTAAATTATCACAATTTTCTCGGGACTTCTAAAAGTCAGCCTAGAAATATCCGTTCATACACTTCATCTGGTCATCTCAGCGCGCATCTCCATGCGGGGGGGGGGGCCCTTTATGGAAAGAAGGAAGGGGGAGAGAGAAGGAGAGGGGGGATCAGGTTTCGGTAGGGGGTTTAGGAAAGCAGGTACCCTCGGTTAATTAGCACATTTTTAACTGGATATGGAAGTTTAATTATGATAACGGGAGTGGTCGGAAATTTTACTATGGCTATATTTTTAGCTGTGATTTCCCTGATAGTTAAACCAGGGCTCCCAAATCTGCCAATATAGCTCTTCCTTATCCAAGTTGGAATAGAAACTTTGTTCCATTTTGGCGTATATCTGCATTATTGATGTAATAGCTGTAACATCTGGGGGATGGGTTTGCTTCCAGGCCCTTGCTATCGCCAATTTCGTGGCCGCTAGGACAAAGATGACCAATTTAGAAACGTGGATTGGGACATTCCTCGGGAAGATGTGTAGGAGAGCAATTGCAGGAGTGAGTGGAATAGAGAGCCCAAGGTTAGCACAGAGAGTTTTTACTTGATTCCAGAGAGGTGCCAATTTTGGGCAATCCCACCAAACATGTATGTCTGAGCCTCTCTGCATACAATCTCTCCAGCATAGAGGAGACGATGTAGGGAACATCTGCGATAGCCTCGTGGGAGTATAGTACCATTTTAGGAATAATTTCATATAGGCCTCCAAGGTATTTGCACAGTGCACTGTCTTTTTAGTTAGCGTCATAGCTGTACATAGGACTTTATCTGAAATAGGTCTGGATAGGTCACCCTCCCATGCCCTCAACTGCCAAGGTCTGTCTCTATTGGTAGACGACTGTAAGAGATCATAGTGGAACGATATGAGCTTAGGAGTCTTAATAGGAAGCTGCCATAATTTTTCCCATTTAGTCAAGGGTCTATTTAGAGCCTTGGTGAATCCCCATGATGTCATGAAAGCATAAAGTCTTGAGTATTCAAAAGAGGCCCACAGAGGGGGCTTTGGGATAATTGATCTGATATTATGAGGTGTGAGTAGAGTGCCTGAGGGGTATAGGCGGGAGACCATTTTCAGGTCCCATTCACTCCACTGTTGTATGTGTGTGTCAGGGAGAGCCGCCAGTAAGGCTGGTATGGAATGAATGGGAGACGGGTGTGGGGCAATGTCTCGTAGATTTCTAAGGCTATACCAGACCTTCAAAGCATCTCCAACAATGACATTTTTTAGTCTCAAGCTATCAATGCTGTGACTAGGGATCCAGGGTAAGTCTGCTAACTTTAAGCCCAAAGGAAGGGCTAATGCTTCTATACTTTTCCAGCCCTGAGGTTCCCCTTTGTCCGCCCATGCTGTGATGTGAGAAAGCCTAACTGCCTCATAATACCCACGTATGTTAGGCATTGCAACTCCTCCCTGTTCATACCTTTTTTGGAGTAGTTTCGCTGCAATCCGGGGTCTAGACTTGTTCCAAATATAGTGTTGTCCAAGAGCTTGGAGCTTATCTATTAAAGTGTTGGGGACATTAAGCGGGATACAACGAAAATAGTACAGCATTTTAGGCAAGATTGTCATTTTGAAAGATGCAATGCGGCCTAGCCATGAAATCTCTTTAAGACTCCAGGAGGAGGTAAGCTCAGTAACCTCTCTAAGAAGGTTTGTATAGTTAACGGTGATAACTAATTTCGGGTCTGGACCAAGTTGTACCCCTAAATGTCGAATGGTGGTTCGTGACCATTGGAAAGAGTACGATGCTTGCAATATATCTAATTCAAATGCTGGGATACATACTGGTAGAGCCTCCGTTTTGGCAACATTTACTTTGTAGTAACTATGCGCTCCGAACTCAGTAATAATATCAAAGAGTGCTGGCAGGGAGCCTATTGGGTTTGCTAAAAAGAGCGTAACATCGTCCGCGTATAGTGCAATCTTCGTAGTCGTGTCGCCAAGTTGGACACCTCGTATTATGTGTGATTGCCTGATAGCCTGGGCTAGGGGTTCAATGGCCATGGAAAAGATTAGAGGTGACAGGGGGCATCCTTGTCTGGTGCCGTTAGTAATACATATTTCCGGGGAGGCGAAACCCAGACCTTTAACTACTGCAGAGGGGCAGGAATATAGGGCTTGGATTGCTGTAATCACAGCCTCTGGTATGCCGAATTGGGCAAGTGTGTGCCATACGTATTCCCATCTGACCCTGTCAAACGCTTTTTCTGCGTCCAATGACAGGGCCAGCATGGGAAGCTTCAAACGGGAAGCTTCAGTAAGTATGTTTAGCACTTTTCGGGAATTGTCTGGGCCCTCCCTGTCAAACGTGAATCCAACCTGATCTGTATTTATCACCTTCGGGAGCAGGCTATTGAGGCGATTAGCCCATAGCTTGGCATATAGCTTTACATCCTCGTTTATCAGGGAAATTGGTCTGTAGCTTGTACAATGTGAAGGATCTTTGTTTGGCTTAGGGATGGGCAGAATTATTGCTTGTAAAAATTCTTTGTGGAATGAGCCTGCCTCTCTAGCTTCAGCAAAGACCTTAAGGAGGATCCTGTTTAATTCTGTTTTAAACAGTTTATAGAAGGCTGACGGGTATCCATCAGGACCCGGAGCCTTGTTATTATGGGTGTGTTTTATGGCTAGACTAAGCTCATTTGAGGAGAAAGGGGCTTTAAGTGCTTCTCTATCTTCGTCTGGGAGGTTCGGTAAGCCTAGCGCCTGTAAAAAGTCTACTACTTCACGTGAAGAGGACTCTTTGGTAGCCATCGAGGGCTTAAGGCTATACAGGTCAGAGTAATAGGCCGCAAACGTCTCTCCAATTTCCTTGGGTGAGGAGACCGAGGTGTTACCTCTTTGAAGAGATAAGATTCTAGCTGCCGCTGTCCTGCTCCTTAGTTTATGGGCAAGGAGAGTGGAGGCCTTATTGCCTTGGCAATACATCAGCTTCCTGAATTTAGCATAGGAGTCTTTAACTCTTTGCAGTTCTCTATCTGCCAATTGTGTTCTTAGCTCCTTAATTTTATCAGCTAGGCTTGTAGTTGGAGAGTATTTATTCTCTTGTTCTGCAGAGCGCAGTTCAGCCATGAGAAGGCCTAGGGACAGACCTGCTTGACGCCGTAGCATTGCTTTTCTCTGAATGCATATACCTCTTATGTATGCTTTCAAAGCGGCCCATATTGTTTGGGAGGACACATCTGGGGTGTCATTTATTCTTAAAAACTCTGCAATAGAGGTTTGGAGGGAGGTTCTGAAAGCTTTATCTTGGAGCATTTGTTTTGGGAATTTCCAGCTAGGTCTAGACTCTGTGGTTAGGTCAGTAGAGAGAGTGAACGTCAGAATATCGTGATCCGACCATGGGCAGACCCTAATATGTGACGTTAGGACTCTATTGAGTGTCCATGAGTCAGTGAAGAAGTGGTCGAGCCTCGAGTAGGAATTATGGGGTCTAGAGAAATATGTATAGTCCCTGTCATTGTGATGTAGTGCCCTCCAAATATCATATAGATTGTGTTGGGTAATGTGTTGCCGGAACTTATTGGCAGTATTTATAGAGTAGGCGTCTATAGTTTTCCCACTCTGGACTTTCTTGTCTAGTAGGGGGTCCCATATCATGTTAAAGTCCCCTCCTAGAATTACCGTCCCAATTTTGTGTTTCTCAATGTTGGACAGTGCACCTTTCAGGAACTTAGACTGCAATTGGTTTGGGGCATAGATGTTAACCAAAGTGAATAGTATACCATTTAGTTTACAGTTAAGCAATAGGAATCGCCCTTGGCTATCTCTCTCTGCATGGATATGTTCGAAATGTAAAGATTTATGTATGGCAATCGCTACTCCTCTAGATTTCTCAGTATGAGAAGCTAAGACTACTACAGGATATTCTGGGGTCCTGTATGGAGTCTGGGTTGACGCTAACCAACGTGTCTCTTGTAGAAACATGACTTGTATTTTCAGAGACTTCATGGTGTTGGTAAGCATACTTCTTTTTTCCTGTGAGTTAAGTCCCTTGACATTTAATGTTGCAAAGGCAATGTTATTAGAGATTGTCGCCATCTTGAGGTATTTTTTTTTTTTTTTGGGGGGGGGGGGGGGGACAGGAAAAGGAAAGCTGGAAGGAAGGGTTTAGTTGGTAGACTCACCCCGTCTGGAGATGCGCACCCGAGTGTGGCCCTCGACAGGCCCAAAGCCTGTTATTTGCCCTGGCAGTTAAAAAGAGGAACCAAGGATCTCTTCCTATACGGATTGTGATTTTTGCCTAGAGGATGATGAAAAGAGAAAACCTTGAACAGATGAACAGAAAAAAGAAACACAATAAAACACCAAAGACCAACTATTCAATTTAGACAATATAATGGGTGTCTTATAGGTATAAACCAAGCCTGGTAGTATTAGTTAAGTGAGGTTTTTAAATATTGTATCAGTTATGGTGAACCGCTGGATCACCAAAAGGAGAAGTGTATCTAGATACGAAACTGACTTCTCCAGTCCCCGTAGGAGGGGATAACACAAATAAAATTTGCGTGTATGGGGGGGGGGGAGGTATTACAAGTATATAACTTGTATGTAGAGATTGACTGACTGTCATTGGGGGAGTGTGAATAAAAGGAACGTACCAATGTCTTTTCATTAAGCTAGATAATACATCACATTTCTACAAGTATAGTAACACATGAAGTTAGTGATATAAAATATGCTGTAAACTCTATTATCTCTTGAAGAAGTTTAGGGCAGCAACATATAGGTGTCTGATGGAAATTAAGCTGCCTGTAGGACAAAAAGGATTGGGGAGGCTCTGTGAGTCCCAATGGGAACAGATGGTTACTTAGGGAGTAGAGCAAATACTGCTGGGTATGTGCCCGTTTTCCCATGGGAGGTCAAAGGTCTCCCCCTTTCCCTTGTGTAGTAGGCACCTAACACATAGTAAATACCTCAAACATTAAATACATGCTTATTAGCTACAGGTCAGATTTATTCAATTAACATTTGGTGGGCTATATACCAGTGAATTTCCCTTAAACTATCCAATACTTCCACATTTCTACGAGCATATTAGCATGTAACGTTAGTAGTATAAAATACGCTGTAAATTCTATTAACTCTCAAAACAGTTGAGAACACAAAGGAGTGAGGAGTACCCATGAGTTCCAGCCAAGAGGTGATAATTATTTAGGAGGTAAGGTGAGTATCTCTGGGCAAACACCCATTCCTCTGTAGGAAGTCTAGGGTCCCCCCGCTCCTTGTATATAACAAACATCTAACGTATGATAAACACAACTAGGATCCTAAATACTTTCTCTAACTTCGTATATAGAAACATTATGGTAACATGAGTAGATCATTAGGAAAGACCAGAGCTATTTATTGTCATTTGGCGTTTGTGGCCTGGGGGTGAAATCTGGAGCGCCAGCCCTGATTTTTGTGGCGTGAGGGAGTTCTGATCTGTTAGACCGTTGTAGCGGTAGGGTCATGCCCGTGGTTTCTGAACGGCCTCTAGAGGGCAGAGAGTCCACAACAGCCCGGGGTGTATTTGGAGCTAGGCCCCACTCTTGTAATAGGTCAAACCCCTCTTTAGGGGTGAAGATTGTGTGAGTCTCACCATTTTTTGAAATTATGAGCCTTGTCGGGTATCCCCATCTATATCTGATATTTTCCGTTCTCAGAATTTGGGTCATGTGCCTGAAGGATTTCCTCTTTTGTAAGGTGTAACTGGAAATGTCCGGGAATACCGTAATTTGTTGGAATTTATCAGGGAGTTGAGGTTTGTTAACCAGCTCTCTTAGTATCTTCTCTTTATGGGTGAAGAAGTGGATCCTAGCTAGGACATCTCTGGGTTTATCTTGAGAGATAGATCTAGGTCGCGCCACTCTGTGAACTCTGTCGAGTAGGAGGCCAGGTGGATCTGATGTAGGTAGTAAGATATTGCAAAATTCCAGAACATAGGACTCCAGTTCTTGGGGGCCGACCTCTTCAGATATTCCCCGGAATCTCAAATTATTCCGTCTGGAGCGGTCCTCCATGTCGGCAAGTTTTAACTCCAGGTCAGATATCTGAATTGCAAGACTTTGGGAATAGGCCTGCAGGTGGGCATGATCAACAGCTAGATCTTCCTGCTTACGTTCTAGAGTTTCAGTGCGTTCTCCCAATGCTCCAATATCTCTACGGAGCTCAGCTGTAGAACCTTTAATTTCTTTTGTTAGCGTATCTTGCAGGAGGTTCATACGCCTAGTGAGAACATCCACAATGTTTGCAGAGAGATTTTCCGATATAGGAGATTGAGAATCCATACTGCTTTCAGATTCGCTGCCCTCTAATGCTGAAGCAGATTCTCTGTACGTTTGAGCTTTCCCAGTATGTTGGTTTTTGAAATGATCTGCGACTGTTTTTTTGGGTGGATGGGGTGGTTTTGATTTTCTCTTAGTAGTTTGGGACATGGTTCTGACCCTGTCCTTGGGCTGATCAATGTATTTAGGTATTTGCTCTTTGATGTAGAATGTAATTAGTGGGATAGTGGTGAGGAGAATGATACTAAAGTCCCCCTGACGTCAATCTTGATTTAGGCAGCCATGTTCAGCGCTTAGTTTGTAGCTAGAGAGAAATCTGCTAATATGACCGTAAGTAATACCAGAGCTTGGTCAATCTTCCGCAGGGATAGAGGTTGTGCAGAAAAAAAAAAAAAAAAAAAAAGGAAACTCCTGGTTGTTAGTACCTATTAGGAAATGACTTATCCCAGACTGTACTCCAATGATATATTATATAGGTTAGATAGCTCTGTAAGATTTGCAATACGTATATAGGTAAACCTTTATATTAATAAACCTGTAGAAAGAAGGTTAGGGTTAGTTGACACAGAAAACATTTCAATTTAGGTATATGCCTCAAATATAATTGCTTACTCAGCAGTCGTGGGTATAAGGGGATCCTTGGGTACCCGCTATAGCTTGTTGCATAGCCTAAGTTGAAAACAACACCTGCACAAGCCCTATGGGCAAAATTTAGTCACACCACTAGAATGACTACCGCCACTGCAAGGAAGAAAAGTAAATGTTAATGTGCATACATTAGGTAAAAACAACACTCCACTTTGTGTCTAACACACAAAGACAATAATGCTGACGCAGCAGCTTTGGATTAAGTATCTGACAAGTGATAGGTAGTTTGTTTAATGTGAAGGAAGAGGAAGTCTCTGATAATGTGAGTCGTGATGGAGAAAGACTTTAAGATGAAAGGGGGGTTATATAGCCCCAGCTGCAGAGTCCTGTAGATTATCAGGATATGAAGAATTAGGATTGTCACTATGAAGTATTGACACTTTAAAAACAAAGTCCCAAAGGTGCTATTTCACTTTGTGTTGTTTTACATACTAGGAAAACCATGGAGTGTGCGGTATTATGGGTGTCTCTCTGATGAAATAGACACTGAGTTGTATAGCATTCTATAAGTCTTTCCAGGGCAATAATAACAGACTTAGAGATTTTTGTGAGAGCTTCTGGGCAGAGTGGGAGAATTACAGCAGGTGTATTAGTGCTGATAAAAAACTTTGTTAGAGTGTATGCTGTTCTAATTGTTTATGCATGGACTGTAGCATTTTTAATATCACATGTCCAGATATGCTATAATGACCACCACTCGTGTCACTGTCTTTCCCCTCCAAGGCCCACGGGGATTGACAGTGTTGTATTTAGGATAGTCTGTGCAGCTTTTCTTAATGAGCAGGTAATCAATGAATGGTTACTGCAGAGGCAGAATGGTAATAACGGATATGTCCTGCAATAAGCTCTATCCCCAATGTCCTCCAATGAAGCCCTCCTGTTAGCGTTCACCTCTTACTACTTTCTTTATACTTTGGGCCTGTTTTGGGATAATGAGATTGCCGCAGCTGGTTGCTTCCCTAGCAAGGGTGGCAGGACCCAGTGGTGATTCTGGTCGATTTTAACAATCAGGGGATGTTTTAAGTGAGTACCCCTCTATACTGAGGCACTATAGTACGATGCGGACTGAATATGTGAGGGCAGTCGGGAGGATAACAATATGGCGTTTTTTCGCGCCCTTTTCTTCCGTTACCTTTGTAGGGCTAACTTTTATGTCCCAGACAGTTTCAATATCAGGGCTACCCCTGTATCCACTCACCCCAGCACACAGCTTCAACCAGATACCTCGTAGGTCCGTCGATCGTGGGAATCAGTTCACGTCTCCGCCAGCTCGCAGGTAATTTTATGCGCCAGGAGGGGTGTTAACCGGAGGTCTTTTCAAATTCCGTTCCTCTTGTCTGGCTCAGCTTTCTCCCTCACCGTCGGCTGTAGCTCTGGAGCGGAGCCCCGACCCTCCGGAGACAGTCCTAGCCAGGTGCGCCCAGCAGGAGATTGTGACTTGTCCGCTGCTTGGTATATGGAGCGACAAAATCTTTCAGCTGCTTTCTTCAATAATTGTCACCTCCCGCAGTCTAATAGGTCGATGCTGAGCTTGATTTTAAAGATTTTAAATCAATTAATGGCCATTAATTGCAAAAATAAGGCTTTTTCAACCAGGAGCTCTCATTAGCTGCGACTGATCCGTTAGGCAGTTAGCTCCGCCCCCTTTTATGTGTTTTTTACATTAAACATTGTTTAGTTTTTGATACAGTATTATTAAAACTTAAATATTTTTTCAGAAAATAAACACTATTACATAGAAATTTACAGTTCACTACCACTAATTTCGCTAAATAATCACATTATGTGCACACCAAAGTGCTCTTTAAACACTGCTAAACTTAAAAAAACACGCACATCCAACATATTTGCGACGTTATCATATTTGTGTGCACACGTTGTGATTATGTTTTGAAAACAGTGGACGCGCTGTGTAGTTCTAAACTCTAGCGGTGTTTACAGAGTACTTCATTGTGCATGCAATTTGATTATATAGCAAATATGGCGGACGTGTAATGTTGGTTTAGTTATATCAGTTTATAGAAAACGCATTGTGATCAGAACAAAAAACTCCTTTTTAAACACTGCTAGAGTTAAAAACAAACAGTGCATTCACCATGTTCATGACGTTATCACATTGCGTGCACACCAAAGTGCTCTGTAAATACATCTAGATTTAAATACACACTGCGCAAAACTTAATTTTAGATTAAAAACAATTTTAGAAAACATGATATATCAAAGTCTAGTTAACTAAAATAATAAATATGAATACTAATAATGAATATGACACTACCATTTAACAAATTACAAATTTTGTTAAAAAAACAATCTTGAACATAATCAGACAAAACTATTATACACATTTACAACACAGTTCAGCAATTAATCCATAAATAAAGTAATTAAAGGGACAATAAAATAGATTAATTAGATTTGTATTAACCAAAACAGTGAACCCAAATTTTTTCTTTCGTGGTTCAGATAGTGCATGAAATTTTAAGCAACTTTCTAATTTACTCATATTATCAATTTTTCTTTATTCTCTTGGTATCTTTATTTGAAATGCAAGAATGTAAGTTTAGATGCCGGCCGGCTTTGGTTAACAACCTGGGTTGTCCTTGCTGATTGGTGGATAAATTCAGCCACCAATCAAAAAGGGATGTCCAGAGTTTTGAACCAAGAAAAAAAGCTTAGATGCCTTCTTTTTCAAATAAAGATAGCAAGAGAACAAATAAAAATTGATAATAGGAGTAAATTAGAAAGTTGCTTAAAATTGCATGCTCTATCTAATACATGAAAGAAAAAATTTGGGTTCAGTGTCCCTTTAACACAAGCAAACAAATGCCAGATTTTTGCTTGTTAATGACTTTTTTGAGTTCAATGGCAATATGAACGTGGGATAATGGAAAACTTTTTTTATATATCAAATAAATTATTTATTATTAAACATTTAGACAGTTGTATTAACCAATTCAAAATATTTAATGCAAAATGTAAAGCAAATATTTGTTTCAATTTGACATGATATTGGGGTCCATCCGATAAAAATCGTCGCCCGCAAAAGCCGGCGACGCCAATATTTGCGCGGGTTTGGTATCCTATATACGGCGTAACCTAGAAGTTACGCGCGTATATTTCTGCCGTCGCCCGTAGTTTTTTGGGCTATAGGCAGGTATACCAAACCCGCGCAGTTTGGTATCCAATATGCAGCGTAAGGACTTACGTGGCGAAAATGGAGAAAACTTACTCCATTTTCACCTCGCCACAAAAAGCAGCCGTAAGAAGCCTTACGCTGACTATTGGAGCCCCGTAACTCCCTAAACTGGCAGCTAAAATAAACCTAACACCTAACGCATGCGCAATGTCTATCTCCCTGTCAACCGCGATCTGCTAAAATAAACCTAACACCTAACGCATGCGCAATGTCTATCTACCTGTCAACCGCGATCCCCCCCCCCGAAATCCCTAATAAAGTTATTAACCCCTAAACCGCCGCTCCCGGACCCCGCCGCCATCTACATAAACTAACCCCCTACTGTGAGCCCCTAAAACCGCCGCCATCTACCTTATCTATCCCCTAATTAGAACCCCTTACACCACTGTCATCTACTTTATCTATCCCCTAATCTGACCCCTTACACCGCCGCCACCTATATAAAAATTATTAACCCCTAATCTAATCCCCCTATACCGCCGCCAGCTATATTAATATTATTAACCCCTAATGTAAGCCCCTTACACTGCCGCCATCTCTATTAAAATGATTAACCCCTAATTTAATCTACCTACCCCGCCGCCAGCTATATTATCTATATTAACCCTAAGTATATTATAGTTAATATAGGTATTACATTATATATATTAACTATATTAACCCTAATTATATTAGGGTTAATATAGTTAATATAGTTACTATAGTATTTATATTAACTATATTAACTCTATCTAACCCTAACACCCCTAACTAAATTTATATTAAATTAATCTAATTCATTTATAAACTAAAATATTCCTATTTAAATCTAAATACTTACCTATAAAATAAACCCTAAGATAGCTACAATATAATTAATAATTACATTGTAGCTATGTTAGGGTTAATATTTATTTTACAGGTAAATTGTTAATTATTTTAACATCTATCTAAAAATACAAACACTACCCCCCTGAAGATCTCCCTACCTTGTCTTCACCACACCGGGCCGAACTCCTGATCCGATCCGGGCGATGTCTTCCTCCAAGCGGCAAAGAAGAATTCTTCCTCCGGCGATGTCTTCCTCCAAGCGGCAAAGAAGAATTCTTCCTCCGGCGACGTCTTCCTCCAAGCGGCAGCAAAGTCTTCATTCTTCCGGCGGCATCTTCAATCTTCTTTCTTCGCTCCGCCGCTGCGGAGCATCCATCCCGGCCGACTACTGAACTTGGAATGAGGTACCTTTAAATGACGTCATCCAAGATGGCGTCCGCCGAATTCCGATTGGCTGATAGGATTCTATCAGCCAATCGGAATTAAGTAAAAAAAATCTGATTGGCTGATTGAATCAGCCAATCAGATTCAAGTTCAATCCGATTGGCTGATCCAATCAGCCAATCAGATTGAGCTCGCATTCTATTGGCTGTTCCGATCAGCCAATAGAATGTGAGCTCAATCTGATTGGCTGATTGGATCAGCCAATCGGATTGAACTTGAATCTGATTGGCTGATTCAATCAGCCAATCAGATTTTTTTTACTTAATTCCGATTGGCTGATAGAATCCTATCAGCCAATCGGAATTCGGCGGACGCCATCTTGGATGACGTCATTTAAAGGTACCTCATTCCAAGTTCAGTAGTCGGCCGGGATGGATGCTCCGCAGCGGCGGAGCGAAGAAAGAAGATTGAAGATGCCGCCGGAAGAATGAAGACTTTGCTGCCGCTTGGAGGAAGACGTCGCCGGAGGAAGAATTCTTCTTTGCCGCTTGGAGATAGACATCGCCCGGATCGGATCAGGAGTTCGGCCCGGTGTGGTGAAGACAAGGTAGGGAGATCTTCAGGGGGGTAGTGTTAGGCTTTTTTAAGGGGGGTTTGGGTGGTTTTAGAATAGGGGTATGTGGGTGGTGGGTTGTAATGGGGGGGGGGGTATTGTATTTGTATGCAAAAGAGCTGAATTCTTTGGGGCATGCCCCACAAAAGGCCCTTTTAAGGGCTGGTAAGGTAAAGAGCTTTGAAATTTGTTTAATTTAGAATAGGGCAGGGAATTTTTTTAATTTTGGGGGTTTATTATTTTATTAGGGGGCTTAGAATAGGTGTAATTAGCTTAAAAATCTTGTAATCTTTTTTTATTTTTTGTAATTTAGTGTTTGTTTTTTTTTGTAATTTAGTTTAGTTAATTTAATTGTATTTTTAGATAGATGTTTGTAGTTGATTTAATTTATTGATAGTGTAGGTGTATTTGTAACTTAGGTTAGGATTTATTTTACAGGTAATTGGGTAATTATTTTAACTAGGTAGATATTAAATAGTTAATAACTATTTAATAGCTATTATACCTACTTAAAATAATTAACAATTTACCTGTAAAATAAATATTAACCCTAACATAGCTACAATGTAATTATTAATTATATTGTAGCTATCTTAGGGTTTATTTTATAGGTAAGTATTTAGATTTAAATAGGAATATTTTAGTTTATAAATGAATTAGATTAATTTAATATAAATTTAGTTAGGGGTGTTAGGGTTAGATAGAGTTAATATAGTTAATATAAATACTATAGTAACTATATTAACTATATTAACCCTAATATAATTAGGGTTAATATAGTTAATATATATAATGTAATACCTATATTAACTATAATATACTTAGGGTTAACATAGATAATATAGCTGGCGGCGGGGTAGGTAGATTAAATTAGGGGTTAATCATTTTAATAGAGATGGCGGCGGTGTAAGGGGCTTACATTGGGGGTTAATAATTTTAATATAGATGGCGGCGGTGTTAGGGGCTCACTTTAGGGGGTTATAGATATAATATAGCTGGCGGCGGGGTACGGGAGCGGCGGTTTAGGGGTTAACAACTTTATTAGGTTGCGGCGGGGTACGGGAGCGGCGGTTTAGGGGTTAATAGCTTTTTTATTGTTAGGATAGTGAGGGGGGATAGCGGATAGAGGGTTAGACAGTGCGGGCTATGTTAGGGAGGCGTGTTAGACTTGTCGGGCTATGTTAGGGAGGCGTGTTAGACAGTGCGGGAGTTTTAGACTTTAGTCAGGTTTTATAGGCGCCGGCAGTTTCTAACGTGCCGCAAGTCACTGGCGACGCCAGAAATTTGTACTTACGCAGATTTCTGGACATCGCTGGTTTGTCAGACTTACGGCACGTTAGCATCTGACGGCGACTAATATGGGATAGCTCGAGTTGCGAGCTGAAACTGCGGGCGACGCCGGTTCCCTCGCTTGCGCCGCAAACTGGGATCTATATCGGATCGCGCCCATTATTGTCAAAGTTTAGTTTGCTAACAAGAGCAATCTTTATTGTTTCATGATGAACAAAGTATTATTCAAATAAATAGGCTCATGTTATATTTTTCATGTACTGATTTTTATATTTTGTAGGTTTTATTTTCTTCAAAATCATAATAGTTTAGTGAGTCTATCTAAAGGCATTTTTAAAAAAAGATACATTTTCTAGATTCAAATGTATGAGTTTAATGTCCCTTTATTATTGATTATAATAGGAGAGCAATAGTCTGCACATCACATATAAGGCAGTTGTTAAAATAAAAAGCTCTAATCCTAATCTTCCTCTATGGTCCGGTACCAGAGAAGCAAATTTAATGCTGAGTATGTTACACAGATGTGGGGCTATCACATAATCACACACACTACAATAGGGTTTTTAATTTCTTCTCCTCCACTTCCCAAACAGGGTTCATCTTAGGGGTCTGACTCATCCTCTTTTGTGTCCTCATTGGTGATGGAGGTGGAGGACAGGAGGAGGACTATCAGATGTAGGAGGAGATGGAGTGCCATAATGATAAGTAGGTGGAGGAGGCAGAGAAGAAGGTGCAGGGCTTGAGGTTGTACTAAGGGACCCTGTATTGCCTGTTGTCCCTGCTGCACCTGAGACTCCCTTACAGCTTGCGTTAGTTGTGTATCTGCTTCCACCAAGTTTCTCACCTCAGCTCGGAGAAGTTTGAGTTCTTGTATACTCTACTTTTGATCCGAAAGTAGGTATTCATGAAATACTCTGTTCTCCTCCCTGCCTTATAAAGAGCGGAAAGAGCAGCAATGCGACAGGAGTGCACCTAAGGCTAGGGGCTCCTGCAACAGAAATGAGATGCTTAATGGGGGGGTTAGGAGGGGGAAGCAGGAGACAGGTTAGGTAGGGGAATAGGGGGAGGGAGGGATAGAGACAAAGGAAAAGCTAGATTAGGAAAAAGAGGAGTCACTAGAGGGGGTAGGTGTTAAAAGGAGTAGGGACAGGAAGTAAGTCACACTAACCTTTTTCTTGTTTCAACAGGAGGATGTGAATTTGCAGACCGGAACGATGTCGACAAGGGATCGCAGGATACCAAGGAAGTTCTTGAATGGAGATGACACTCTGTGGAAGACAAGGGCGATCCAGGCTCACAGAAGATTGAAGAAGCTGGAAAAAGAAAAAGTGGAGACGATCAGAGCAAGGGAGGAGAGCAGGCCTTCACAAGTGGAGGATATGATGGAGCAGGTGATGCCAGCTAGGAAGGTTGGAATGGACAAGGTAGGTGCTGGGGCGGGTAGCAGGGAGAAGGACATGGTAAGAGAGGAGGTAAGAGAGGGGCAAGATGGCGGAAGCGACCCGGCACTATTTAGCGATTCTGACAACAGCTCAGATGTGCCAGCAGTTTTTAGGAGGCAGGTGAGCTTATCCCCCCCACCCATCCCCCCAGCCCAAGTAGCTAGTAACAGCACACAGAGGGTTAAAGGTAATAACGGCGCGTGTTCGCTACCACCACCCATCCTCTTGGCCCAGGCATCTAGAGTCAGCGGTCAGCAGTAAAAATGTGCAAGAACGGCAGTAGTGGTCCCATAATAAGGGGGCCGAGAGTTATCCAGATACAGGCAGGGCGCGGTCGCGCGGGAACTCCCGCAAGAGTTGGGTGGCCATCTTGGATCTCGTTGAAGCCAGGGGGGCGGGGCCCAGTGTGCGCAGTGAAAAGGTAGCTGTAAGACCCGGTAACCCGGGCGGGGGAGCGCAAGCATCACATAGTGGGAAAGGAGGGGCGCAAGTTAGGAGCGATCATGCCGGAGCAGAGGGGGGGGGGCCCTATGGTTGTCAGGCGGGAGGCAGGGGTATAAGCGGAAGCACGATTAGGTGGGAGGGTGATATGAATCAAGCGGGGGAGGGACAAGGCAGCAAAGGATAAGCTGCAGCGGTAAGGGAGATAGTGAAGGAAATAAACGAACAAGCTGCAGCAGGGGTTTAGAGTTCGAAGGGGAGAGGAGGGGTGGAATTAGGAGAGCAGGTGTCGGAGCCCCAGTGGGCCAGGCATATGGGAAAGCAGGAGAGCAGACGAGGGGAGTGTCAGGCCAGATTGGAAGGAATCAGAAGAAGTGAGGAGTGGGGACTGGGAGGGAGATATGGGATATAGTGATAGGTCAGAGAGCGAAGAGGAAGGTGATGGGAGGCGGGTGGATGTGTATAACAAAGAGCAAGGTGACAGGAGGCCACAGAAAAGGTGCAGAGTAGAGGAGTCAGGAAGGAGCAGGCCTAGGACAATAAGGGATGTGGAGGGCAATATATATGTTATGGTGGAGGAAGAGCAGGGTGCAGAGGCGTTGGTGGGGTAGAAAGAGGGAAGGGGAGTGGGAGGTACAAAAATGGGGGCAGGGGGGCAGGTGTAGGACCAAAAGGAGATGGAAAAAATGCAAATACATATACTAATAATGATTTGAATGCTTTTCAGTGGGATCTGGAGCGGAGCACAAAGAACTGCGCAAAGGGCGAAGGCGGAAGGAATGGTAAATACATGGGAGCAAGCAATGGAGGAGAAGGGAACGGAAAAGGTGGCGAAGGCGGAAGGAATGGTAAATACATGGGAGCAAGCAATGGAGGAGAAGGGAACGGAAAGTGGAAGGGAAAAGGAGTGCGAGCAGAAGGCTCATCAGAAGCAAGGTAAGAAAATCATGTATTGTATAGATAAGGGGTCAGACAGTTCATCTGAATGGGACTCAGAAGATGATAAGGTGCACAGTGAGGGTAATAGGAGGATTTTAAAATTTGTAAAGAAGATTTATGCAAAGCAAGGGAAGAAGGTTGAAAGGGAATCCGCAGTAGGTGAGGGCAGTAGTGAGGGAGAATTTGACGCAGATGACGAAGTTACAGGGACAAAGCTAATGCCATTAACAACTCATTTAAAAACAAAAGTCATAGTGAAAGCGCAGAAAGGAAGGTACGTAGACGTGTTTGAAATTACGAGGGAGGCAGTGGCTTTAAAATCTAGAAGTGAAGAAGGGAAGGGTAGGAAGATAAAACAATCATTCCCAGAATGGGTAAAAGGGATGGTAAGTGTTTTTTTATCTGAAAATCCGGGAAAGGTAAAAGGGATGTTGAGGTATATACACCTGATAGCGGAGTGTTATACAACTTACGGGGGGTTTGGGTAGAAGGAATATGATGGGGAGTTTAGAAGAGGGAACCTGCAGTTAGGGGAGAAAGGAAGAAAAGAGTTTGGTATAAAAATATTGGATATGTGGACACACCTAATAAAACCAGCGGATAGCGTGGGTCAGAGACCATTAGCATTAACAGCAGCGAAGCCAGGGAAAACAGAAGGGAAGGAATGCTGGGCTTACAATGAAAAACGGTGCGATAGGGGTAATGGGTGTAAATTCAGGCACATATGCAGGTATTGTGGGGGTTTCCATGCGGGGTCAGACTGTAGGAGGAGTGGCGGGCAAAATAACAAGCAGTTTTTTCATGGCTCAGAGGGAAGCGGCAGCGGTGGAGCAATGGGGAATGGCCAGAACCCCGCTGAGAGTAGATAAGTTAATAAAGGAGCTAGCAAATTATGACAATAAAGATGATAGGGCATTGCTGGAAAAAGGTTTAATGGAGGGATTTGTAGTACCAGTTAGAAGTGAAGTGTATGGGGCGGAAAAATTTAGGAATTTAAAATCTGCAACAGAGTACCTGGTGGTACTGCAGGAAAAATTGGACAAAGAGATAAAATTGGGGAGGATGGCGGGACCATTTGATGAAATACCAATACAAGGTTTACTAATTTCACCTCTAGGAGTGGTACCTAAAAAAGAAAAAGGCAAATTTCTTATGATACAACATCTGTCATATCCGAAAGGGAGGTCGGTAAATGATGCGATTGCTAGGGCAGATGCGTCAGTACAGTATCAGTCATTTAATTCGGCAGTAAGGATGGTAAAAGAAGCAGGGAGGGGCGCCTTAATGGCAAAAATAGACATAGAATCCGCATTCAGGCTGTTACCATTAAATTCGAGCAGTTTTAAGCTAATGGGATGTAGATTTAATAAAAAGTTTTATGCGGATAAATGTCTGCTGATGGGCTGCTCGGTATCATGCTCTATATTTGAGAAATTCAGTTCATTTCTGCATTGGTTGTTGGTAGCAAGGACAGGTTCGGATAGAATAGTACATTATTTGGATGACTTCATGGTAGTGGGTGAAGCAAGGGGCGGCACATGCGCGATGTTGAGGGATTCGCTAGTCAATATGCTAGAGGAATTAGGAGTCCTGGTAGCAGCATAAAAATCTGAGGGACCCATTCAGCGATTGTCTTTTCTAGGCATAACAATAGATACGGTGAGGGAACAATGCAAGCTTCCGGAAGAGAAGATAGAGAAGGCGCGGCTATTGATAAGGGAAATGCTAGGGAGGAAGAAAGTGGGGTTGAGAGAAATGCAGAAGTTGCTGGGCGTACTTAATTTTGTGTGCAGGGTAATACCAGTAGGGAGAATATTCAAGAGAAGGTTGGAATTGGGAACAGCAGGGGTAAGAAAACCTGAGCATATGGTTAGGCTGACAGGAGAGATGAAGGAAGATATGAAAGTCTGGGATACATTCTTAACAGACTTCAATGGGATTAGGATATGTCCTAAGGCAGCAGCAGCAGGCGAATTAGAGCTTTATACAGATGCGGCTGGGAGTGCGGGTTTTGGTGCATACCTGCAGGGTAGATGGTGCGCGGGCAAATGGCCAGCAGATTGGGAAAAGAACGGTTGGGTAAAAAACATGGCATTGCTAGAGTTATTTCCCATAGTTGTAGCGGTAGAGCTGTGGGGCAATTTGCTAGCGAATACAAGTATTACATTCTGGTCAGACAATCAGGGAGTAGTAGATGCAGTTAATAACCTTTCAGCATCCTCAATGCCAGTAATAAAATATTTGTGATACCTGGTGCTGAAATGCCTGCAGAAAAATATTTGTTTTAAAGCGAAGCACATCCCAGGGTATAAAAACGTTATAGCCAACGCCCTGTCTAGATTTAATTGGGAGGCATTTAGAAGAGCAGCGCCTGCAGCCAAAAAGGAAGGTGAAAGCTGCCCCATCTTTCTTTGGCAGATTGGGAGCGCATAGAAGGGATAAGAAAAATGGTAGAAAAGTCTTTGGCACCGAGAACTTGGAGTGCATACGAAACATATTGGAAGCAGTGGTTACGGTTTAAGGGTTGCACGACAGGGGGAAAGCGAAGTAGTTTTCTGGAATGGCTTCGGTCTTTAAAAATGAAGGGCATGAAAAAAGGTCAGGTCGGAATCGCGATTGCAGGGGTATCTTTCTTTGCAAAATTAAGAGGCAGGGAGGATATAACGAAATCATTCATAGTCAGAAAGGTTTTAAAAGGATGGAAAATAGGTGAGGTTAAGAAGTCAGATGACAGGGAGCCGATTACGGAGGATAAGTTGGAAAGAATGGTGATGATATTGAGTGAGGTTTGCAAGAACATAGAGGAAGCTATTCTGTTTAAAGCAGCATTTGTCATGGCATTCTGGGGGGCGTTCAGGATAGGGGAATTGATAGCAAAAAGTAGGACGGACAGAGAGCACGGGTTAGGGGTAAATGATGTAAAAGCATATGAGGGTAACATAATGGTGCGGTTAAGAAAATCGAAAACAGACAGGCAGGGTAAAGGGGTATGGGTGTCAATGAAGGAGACTGGGGGCAGCACGTGCCCAGTGGCAAGGATAAAAGAGATGTTAAATATAAGGCGCGAGGAAGGTAGGTTGTTTTTAAGACACATGGATGGGTCTAATTTAACAGTGTATCAATTTAAAAGGGTGTTGGAAATGGTTACAGAGAAGCTGGGGTGGGGAAACCTGGGGTTCGCGCCACATTCCTTTCGAATCGGGGCTGCAACTAGTGCAGCCTTGAAGGGGTATTCTGAAGAAAAGATAAAGAATTTGGGTAGATGGAAGTCACAAGCGTTTAGGTCATACATTAGGATAAAAGGGGAATAAAAGGAGAGATGGGGGGAAGAGGGATGCCATATATGTGCAGGTATGGTGGTGTTAAAAGTTTTTTGTGTTAATTTGTTTGGAGGTTAATGAATATTTGTTTTTCATTTCAGGCAGAGCATTTCGGGTATGGGTGGTTGGCCACTCGTACGTGCATTGGGCACTGGCAAGGGCAATCGCATCAGGTTTAGGAGAGCACTTAGGTTTTGAGCACAGGATAGCAAGCATAAGATGGTTAGGAAAAAGGGGCATGCGCTGGGGCGAGTTAGTTGTGACTATACAGCAGGCGAGAAGAAGGTGGGGTCCCCCAGATGCACTGATAATACACTTAGGAGGCAACGATATAGGCGCATTCCCTTTAAAGGAGTTAGAGGAAGGCATAAAAGAGGTAATCAGCTGGTTAAAGGTTGCGTGGCCACAGGTGCAAGTTATTTGGTCCAATATAATCTCCAGGATGCGCTGGCACAACACAGATATGCAAAGGGCAGGATATAGGTCTCACAGGCGAGTGAATCAGGTAGCGGTGAAGATAGTAAGGGATATAGGAGGCAGGGTGCTAGAGTATCTGCGGATTGCAGCAAAAAGAGAGGAGCTGTTTCAGGCCGATGGAGTACACCTGAGCTAGGTTGGAAACGATCAGTTTCTGGAGGACATAAGGATGATGGTAGCGGAACTAGTACAGGTGAGGAAAGGTCACTAGGTTGGGTGGCGGAAAAGGGAGCCTTTTTGGTAGCAGTGAAAATGGGTCTGTCATGTGGGCGGGGCATCGAGGACGCGGGAGGATCCCGCTGCACATTCGGCTTCGGGCCGTGATCCAGTGGTCTAGCTGCTGGGCAGACTGTGCAGCGGGTTCTCTTGGGCAATTCCTCGTGCCTCGCCACGGGGGGCTGTTTTGTGGTCATCCCCCCCGGAAACGTGGACCCATGTTCAGTTGAAATGCTTGGGCATTTATGTTGATTTGTGGTTGTGAAGCGGTATTAATTGATTTATGGCTCTCTTGACTGATTTTGGCTACAATACAAAATCAGCTTAAATAAAAGTGACCTTTCCATTTTTTTATTGGAAAATCATGGTGTTGCGTGTTTATTTCAGGTATTAAAGGGGAACAAGGTTTTTTTAAGGAGTATGGTAATTATGGTATTGGTTAAAGTGTTGGGTAAGGGAAGTTAAATGGACCATCTAAGCCTTATAAAGATCGGAAAGAGCAGCAATGCAACAGGAGCGCACCTAAGGCTAGGGGCTCCTGCAACGGAAATGAGAGGGTTAATAGGGGGGGTTAGGAGGGGGAAGCAGGAGACAGGTTAGGTAGGGGAATAGGGGGAGGGAGGGATAGAGACAAAGGAAAAGGTAGATTAGGAAAAAGAGGAGGCACTAGAGGGGGTAGGTGTTAAAAGGAGTAGGGACAGGAAGTAAGTCACACTACCTTTTTCTTGTTTCCCTCCCACCCACCCTGCATTAGGTTCATTAAGAGAGATCAAATCACAATTGGAGAGGTCACGAAAGGAAGAAGAGAGCAAGCAGACGCAGATATGGGCTGGATGCTGACCAATTGGTTGGATCTTTATAAGACCGCCTGTGTTCCCATAAGGAAAGAGATAGCTGCAGCTGAGGTTAAGCGGGTGACGCAAATCGGTCTATGCTAACCAGAGGCGTTAAGAATTCAGCTGCTAATAGAAGAGGAGAAATAATAAAGTGGAGAGCAGTGAAAACGGGTCTGTCATGTGGGCGGGCCATCGAGGACGCAGGAGGATCCCGCTGCACATTCGGCTTGGGGCCGTGATCCGGTGGTCTAGCTGCTGGGCAGACTGTGCAGCGGATTCTCTTGGGCAATTCCTCATGCCTCGCCACAGGGGGGTGTTTTGTGGTCATCCCCCCCGGAAACGTGGACCCATGTTTAGTTGAAATGCTTGGGCATTTATGTTGATTTGTGGTTGTGAAACGGTATTAATTGATTTATGACTCTCTTGACTGATTTTGGCTACAATACAAAATCAGCTTAAATAAAAGTGACCTTTCCATTTTTTATTGGCAAATCATGGTGCTGCGTGTTTATTTCAGGTATTAAAGGGGAACAAGGTTTTTTTAAGGAGTATGGTAATTAAGGTATTGGTTAAAGTGTTGGGTAAGGGAAGTTAAATGGACCATCTAAGCCTTAATGCTCCAAAGTTTATTTCAAGCTGTCTCATTAACGTACCCTCTGCGTTCTATAGAGTTTGTGAGGAAGATTCTTTTAATTTTTCTTGCAATGTGTCATGGGACTGTTCTATATTGGTGACTCTGTGTGACAGATCTGAAACATCCCTATGCAGTTCACTGAACAGTTTTAATTTCAGACACAATTCCATTAATATCTTCCTTTGAAGAAAGGGTCTTTAAATATTTTTTATGACATATTGTCGGGGTACAGCTGCAAACAAGGGTGCAGGTATTTAGTCATCTTGCTTATGATCGTGATGTACAGGGTTTTCTTCTGACACATGTGGATCTATACCTTTAAGGTACTGACTCATATTTCTGGTCTTGGCACCCTTGTCAGGGACACTGGATTTTTTCTGAGCCATGCTGCTTGTGTTTTGGATTGTAGGGGACTCTATGAGGCAGCCCCTCACGCTACTGGCTGCGAAGATGCTAAAGATAGTGTCTCTATCGAGCGCTGCCCTGTAGTAATGCTTCAATCATGGGATTAGCCTCCTTCGCTAGCTTAGGTGCTGCTCTGGTGCTGTGATCTTCACCATGGTTTGGGTTCCAGCCTACCCTGGCGGTCTGGTTCTGCGGTAACTGGTCTCAATAACGGGCCAGTATTCCGGACGACCCTGGTTGTCTTAGTGGTCCCCTCAGTTCAGGAGGTCAGTTTAAGGGTGTTTTAGCCTTTTTTCTGGCATTAATATCTTTTGGGCCAACTCTCGACTCTGGAGTTCTATGCAGACGTGGCCATTCTCCTGCACAGCCGGGCTCTGCCCCCTCAAGAAACATATTTTATTTGTGCATATGTTCTAACATGAACATAACAGAAGGGATTCTAAAACTATAAGGTTATAGAATATAGACTGACACAAAAGGGGATAAGTACCAGGGGAATTTAAATCGAAAGGGATGCAAGATCCAAGAGACAAGGCAACATGACCAATACAAAAAAATTCTAGAAGGGTTTAATTCAACTACTGAAATATGTAGTATCTCATGAATAATCTACTTTCACTATACTAATTACATGGTTTCTTATCACTGATACCTTATTTTACACATAGCTTTACACTTTACAGTTTCCCCCTCTGTTCATCACATCTCTCTGGTGTTCAGGTCTTTAAGTGTTCAACGTTTTGAGATAATGGACTCACCTTTTTTAAATTAGACATGGTATGTCCGTCTAAGAGGTATAGAGGTTTTCTAAGAGCATTTATATCCCATAATCAATGCAGTGAGGAAGCACTCTCTGCTGCTCGTAGTCTATGTGACAGATGCATTCCCCATTGCTGGAAATATGCATAATGATTATGCCAAGGGATTATTACCTAATGCAATCTCTTGTAAGTGAAGTGGTAAAGAAACAAAAGATGTATAATGTTGGAAGTTTAATTGTCTTTTTTTCGCTATTCTAATTAAGACAGGAAACATGCCCTTTGTCTTCTCAACGTTTATCTTTAATTGTGTGACTGTATTGTTCTGTATTGTTCTGGTTTTCCATACACGTATTTACTTAAGAAAAAAATGCCATGTTTTAATTAGTATTCGGTTAATTTTATTTAACAAAATAACAAAAAGTCATAGTAATTAGATTTCTCTCAATATATTTAGAAACAAAAAAATTAAATCACTATTGTCTGTATACCTACAATTCCAAGGTTTCTATGTTATTTTTCTATCTGTGGGCATTTTAATTTACAAATATTTTTTATGGATATTGCTGTGCTAGAAAAAAAACAAACACATTTTGTAGCTTGTATCTCATAATCATTTTCCCTGGCAAAATGTATTTTACTTTCTTGGAGCATAAAGGAAATGCCCAGTTATATTCTCTAGAAATTCATTCCTATTAAGACTTTCCCACAAGTTTCTTGTTTACAAATTCACATTTAATTCCAAAAGGATCTAAAAATGTTATATTTTTGTAGAATAAACACATTTGGCCAGATTACAAGTTTTGTGTTAGAGGCTATGCGGTGCTAATGAGCAGTTTTCTCTCACCGCTCACTTACCTGCAGCGCTGGTATTACGGGTTTTCAGAAATCTGGCATTAAAAGGCAAGAAGTGAGCGTTGAGCAAAATTTTGCTCCTTACCGCACTCTAATACCAGCGCTGCTGCAGCGGTGAGCTGGTTATACGAGCTCGTGCACGATTTCCCCATAGGAATCAACGGGGAGAGCCGGCTGAGAAAAAGTCTAACACCTGCAAAAAAGCAGCGTAAAACTCCGTAACGCAGCCCCATTGATTCCTAGGGGAAATAAAATTTATGTCTACACCTAACACCCTAACATGAACCCGAGTCTAAACACCCCTAATCTTACACATATTAACCCCTAATCTGCTGCCCCGACATCGCAGCCACCTGCATTATATTTATTAACCCCTAATCTGCCGCTCAGGACACCGCCGCCACCTACATTATACTTATGAACCCCTAATCTGCTGCCCCCAACATCGCCGACACCTACATTATATTTATTAACCCCTAATCTGACACCCCCAATGTCGCCGCAACCTACCTACACTTATTAACCCCTAATCTGCCACCCCAACATCGCCGCTACTATAATAAACATATTAACCCCTAAACCGCCGCACTCCTGCCTCGCAAGCATTAGTTAATTATTGTTAACCCCTAATCTGCCGTCCCTAACATCGCCGCCACCTACCTACATTTATTAACCCCTAATCTGCTGCCCCCAATGTTTCTGCCACTATACTAAATGTATTAACCCCTAAACCTAAGTCTAACCCTAACCCTAACACCCCCTAACTTAAACAGAATTACAATAAATCTAAATAAAAATTAATATTATTACCTAAATAATTCATATTTAAAACTAAATACCTATAAAATAAACCCTAAGATAGCTACAATATAACTAATAGTTACATTGTATCTATATTAGGGTTTATTTTTAATTTATAGGCAAGTTTGTATTTATTTTAACTAGGTAGAATAGTTATTAAATAACCTAGCTAAAATAAATACAAAAATACCTGTAAAATAAAACCTAACCTGAATTACAATAACACCTAACACTACACTATAATTAAATAAATTAACAACAATTAAATAAATTAAATTAAATTAGCTAAAGTACAAAAAACCAACAAACACAGAAAATAATAAACAAATTACAAGATATTTAAACTAATTACACCTAATCTAATAGACCTATCAAAATAAAAAAAGCCCCCCCCCCAATAAAAAAACCCCTAGCCTAAACTAAACTATAAATAGCCCTTAAAGGGGCCTTTTGCGGGGCATTGCCCCAAAGTAATCAGCTCTTTTACCTGTAAAAAAAATACAAACAACCCCCCCAACAGTAAAACCCACCACCCACACAACCAACCCCCCAAATAAAATACTAATTAAAAAAAACTAAGCTCCCCATTGCCCTGAAAAGGGCATTTGGATGAGCATTGCCCTTAAAAGGGCAGTTAGCTCTTTTGCAGCCCAAACCCTAATCTAAAAAATTATACCCACCCAATGCACCCTTAAAAAAACCTAACACTAACCCCTGAAAATCGACTTACTGTTCTGAAGACTGGACATCCATCCTCAAGGAAGCGGCAGAAGTCTTCATCAAACCGGGACGAAGTCCTCAACGAAGCCGGGAGAAGTATTCATCCAAGCTGGGCAAAGTGGTCCTCCAGACGGGCAGAAGTCTTCATCCAGACGGCATCTTCTATCTTCATCCATCCGACGCGGAGCGGGTCCATCTTCAAGACATCCGACACGGAGCATCCTCTTCAAATGAAGTCTTCTTACTGAATGACGGTTCCTTTAAGTGAGGTCATCCAAGATGATGTCCCTTAGATTCCGATTGGCTGATAGAATTCTATCAGCCAATCGGAATTAAGGTAGAAAAAATCCTACTGATGCAATCAGCCAATAGGATTGAAGTTCAATCCTATTGGCTGATCCAATCAGCCAATAGGATTGAGCTCGCATTCTATTGGCTGATTGGAACAGCCAATAGATTAGGGTTTGGGCCGCAAAAGAGCTAACTGCCCTTTTAAGGGCAATGCCCATCCAAATGCCATTTTCAGGGCAATGGGAAGCTTAGGTTTTTTTATTTTATTTTTTACAGGTAAAAGAGCTGATTACTTTGGGGCAATGCCCCACAAAAGGCCCTTTTAAGGGCTATTGATAGTTTAGTGTAGGCTTGGTTTTTTTTTATTTTTGGGGGGCTTTTTTTATTTTGAAAGGGCTATTAGATTAGGTGTAATTAGTTTAAATATCTTGTAATTTGTTTATTATTTTCTGTAATTTAGTGTGTTTTTTGTACTTTAGCTAATTTAATTTAATTTATTAAATTGTTGTTAATTTAGTTAATTTATTTAATTATAGTGTAGTGTTAGGTGTTATTGTAACTTAGGTTAGGTTTTATTTTACAGGTACTTTTGCATTTATTTTAGCTAGGTAGTTATTAAATAGTTAATAACTATTTAATAACTATTCTACCTAGTTAAAATAAATACAAACTTGCCTGTAAAATAAAAATAAACCCTAAGCTAGATACAATGTAACTATTAGTTATATTGTAGTTAGCTTAGGGTTTATTTTATAGGTAAGTATTTAGTTTCAAATAGAAATTATTTAGGTAATAATATTAATTTTTATTTAGATTTATTGTAATTCTATTTAAGTTAGGGGGGGGTGTAAGGGTTAGACTTAGGTTTAGGGGTTAATACATTTAGTATAGTGGCGGTGACGTTGGGGGTGGCAGATTAGGGGTTAATAAATGTAGGTAGGTGGCGGCGATGTTAGGGACAGCATATTAGGGATTAATAATATTTAACTAGTGTTTGCGAGGCGGGAGTGCGGCGGTTTATGGGTTAATATATTTATTATAGTTGTGGCGATGTCCGGAGCGGAAGATTAGGGGTTGTTAAAATTTTCCTTTTAGTGTTTGCGATGCGGGAGGGCCTCGGATTAGGGGTTAATAGGTAGTTTATGGGTGTGAAAAAAAGAAGAAGTATCCCGAATATCCAAAAATATAAAAAATGCTTTATTTCACAGAAATTTAAAATAGCAACATGGAGCACACAAAAGTGCATATGGTTTTACGCGTTTTGGCTGTTGCCGTACTCATAAACCTTGATAGGCACAGGTGAATGCCATTTAAAAAGGATTATTCAATACAGGTCATTGGTCAGTGTTGCACACACCCCTATTAACCTCTTGTATACTTGAAGAAACACAATGCTAATACTTAAATACTTATATGTAGAAATACCTATTGTGCTAAACATGAAATTATAATTTTTAGCAGTATATTGTCAACTTAATGCGGCCTCACATTAATTCTAGAAGAATTACAAAGTTTATATATAAAAGTTCGCCAAATCATGTTACAACATACGCTTATATATGAGCAACTTTTGTCTACAAAGTACATAATTTAACCATGATGCAAATCTTACAATAATATATACATCAAAAATATACACATCTCAGATATATACCTCAAAAATATACACATTGTTATATTGTTTAAAGTGTTTGACGCATTCTATAAGGTACACAACATAGGACGTAGAACAATTGATACACCCTTTTGTAAGAAAGGTGTGTGTAGTCTTACACGAGTAAAACTCTTTACCCTCAGTAATATAATCGCAGGCTTTACATCTGCGATTACCTTATTTGTAAGTTCCATTTACTTGTAGCCATGTTCCTATATTGTTCTTATTAGTAGGTAATTGGGTGGGGGCTAGAATGTTACCTAGTGTTAAGTTTTTTGAATAGACACATTTAAAACCCTTCTCCACTTTAGATTTCAGATGGACGTCTCCAAGAAGAATGGGAAAATATTTTTTAATAATGTTGCATACAGACAAATATTCAGATGAATATTGTGTAATAAACGCCAAAGGTCTGCTGCTTTCATTACTTATTCTTGTACTCTGTGTTGGTAAAAAACTGTTATCTTTCTGAAAGTGTTTTGGTAGCTAAATAATCTAGTAGTTTAGGGAAGTACCCTCTACTTTTAAGCCTTTGTTTTATTTCTTGGCTTTCCTCAATGTAATCCCTATCCTTGCTACAAATTCTTCTTGCCCTCAAAAATTGGCTTTTCGCTATTCCTTTAAACACATGGGAAGGATGTCCACTTTTTTTGTGCAGAATTGTGTTCCCTGTAATGGGCTTCCTATATAGCTTAGAATGGATTTGATGTTCCACATCATCCCCAATGAGGGTAATGTCCAAAAAATTGACATTCGTCTTGTGCCACTCATAGGTAAACTGCAAGCCATTGTGCCCTTCATTAAGGTACTGGACAAAAGATGCAGCCCTTGACTCTTCAGATGACCAAATAAAAATAAGGTCATCTATAAATCATCGGTAGAATACTACCTCTGTTCTGAAAGGGTTATCCCCACTATAGATAAAGATACGTTCCAGCCAACCCATAAACAGATTTTCATAGGTGGGGGCAAATTTCGCCCCCATGGCTGTGCCTTGTTTCTGTAGATAGAATACCCCCTTGAAACAGAAGTAGTTGTGCTCTAGCAAAAAACGGGTAACCCACAAAAGATATGTAATATACTCTGTGGTAAGCTCTGCACTCAAAGTTAAAAAATACTTAATAGCTGCCAATCCCATATTGTGTGGTATGCTGGAATATAAGGAAACCACATCAATGGTAAACCAGCTGTAATTGTTCTGCCAATCCAGTTCCTCCAGCATACCAAGAACATGAGGTGTATCTCTAATGTAACTAGGTAAAGAGAGGACAAAAGGTTGAAGGACCCCATCCAACCAGTCATTTAAAGGCTCCAAAATGGAGCCTATTCTTGACACGATGGGACGTCCCTTGATATTAATCAAGCTTTTATGGATTTTGGGCAGATGGTGGAAGATGGGGATAATACGATGGCTAACATAAGGAGAGATAGGATTCTTTTGGTCAAATATACCTAAGGATACACCATCATCCAGCAGATGTCCAAGTTCATGTGAAAATTGTGTGGTAGGATAGTTCTTGCGTTTTAAATATGTATGCTGATCATTCAATTGGCGTAGTGCCTCTCCAACATAATCCACACGATCCAATACCACAACACTGTCCCCTTTATCAGATTGACGTATGACAATAAAGTCATTATTACGGAGTGAAGCAATAGCTTCTTTTTCTGACACAGAGAACTTGTGTTTGGTAGAACTGGCGGTATAACTTAGTTTGTGCAGATCCTCCACTACTCTTTTTGGAAGACTTCCAAAGATTTACCACTATGATGTATAGGGTAAAAATTTGAAGTCATTCTTCTCTTTGGTAGTTTCAGACTTGAAAATTCAACGTCAAAAGTAGATTCTGCCACCAGTGTTTCAAGAGATACAATACTGCAGGCTTCTTGGAAACTTAAAGACTGTGTGTCAGTTCTATTAATGATAATGGGGGCAGTTGTAGAATGATTTATGTCACCTTTTTCGGCAATCATATCAAAATGCTTATTCAATATGATCTTTCTAATAAAGTGATTAAGGTCTATAATGGTTTAAAAAAGATTAAAAGTTCTATTAGGGCAAAAGCCCAGACCATATTCAAGAACCTTAATTTCAGTTTTATTTAGGACATTAATAACACTATTCAATTTTGGTGTGTTATCATTTTGGGATCTCTCAAAGTGTATCTGTGTTTCACGGTTAGTGTTTTCTTCCCCCCTCCCCCTGTATGTTTTTGAACCCCGTGAAAAACCTGGGGGGAAATGATGTGTGTTTATTACCTGCCGCTGAGATAAAACTTTGGTTATCCACATTATCAGTATTAGTATTACTCTCTTTGATTATGTTGGGTATTTTAGGGCAAGCTCCTAAGTTATGTGTGCTAGCACTAGGTGCATTCACGTCCAACGAGGAGGGAGGACACTCAGCATCACTGATTGCTATATCTGTGTCTAAATCATTATCTGAACCCTCATCGCAAGAGGTGGACGCTCCTTGTGAGGATACATCCTCATCAGTTATTTCAGGGTCAGAAAGTGACTTTCTTTTTAGACTTATTTTTCCTCTTTTTAAAGTGAGGAACAACAGATGTGTCACCTGAAGGTATCAAATGGCCTTGAAGTTGGTTGTGATTATTCTGATTTTTATTTTTATTTTTGTCATTAGGGCCACCTTGTCTATTATCTGTAGGGTTCCTCCTAAATCGCCTATTTTTCTGCCAAATAAAAACTAGACCATCATTATAATCTTTTTGTTCACGTAAAAATGTTGTATGTTTCACTTGGATAAGCTCTTGTCTTGAAGTTTCAACCACCTCTCTTAACATAGAGTCAAAACCTGCATATTCCCCAATGGATTTAAAATTATTAAGATCATCTTGTAATTTAACAATATTGCTCCTAACCAGAGCAAGTTGTTCAGATTTATATTTAATTAACATAAGTCTCAGAGAACATTTAGAGAGAATGTCATTCCACTCCCGGATAAAGTCCTGGTCACTCTTAGTCCTCTTGGTATCATTTGGAGTGCTAAATATTTATGTAAAATCCAAGAGTCCAATTTAAATCTTATTTCTTTCAGTCTTAAGATCTCTAAGTTGTAGAATAGGTCCTCTAATTTAATGTCCAGTGAGACTGTGGAAAATAATTCTTCTAGTTCAAGGTAGTCAAGGTCATGGTAATCCAAATTAAGTAAAGAATAATATTGTGTTGATTCTATTGTGGTCTCCATGTTTTTAAAGCTCCAGCAAATCAATCACGCTAACCCCTTGGTAGTTATAATCCCAATATATTGTCCATAGTCAAGGAAAAAGAGTTTATGTTCAGCAAAAAAGAAAGTTCTGGATATATACTGGGTATAACATAAATATAGTTGTATGATAAGTGCGGTAAGGGCTTATTGGCAATATACAAATCACATATGTTGTAGACAAATGGTCAAACAGTAAATGCTTCAGTGTACCATGAGAGAGTATAACATACTTATCCCCACTTTCGAAAGATGGCACTCACCCACTTGTTGATATTATTCCCTTGTCGACACGAGTATCCACCACTGCGGAAACGGAGTGAAATCTTGCACTCCTACTGCTCGCTGCTTGGGTCACTCACGAGGAAAAGTAAAGTTAAGGAGACCACAGCCCATATCCAACTCACCTCTGTGGTAGTCAGGGCTCTGCGGTTTGCTCCATCCTCTGTCAGCTCTGGATTTCCTCTCTACGATGACGTAGGCAAACGACTCTCCAATCCACTGGAGACAGGGCTGATCACATGCTGGGTAAGCGACCAATCATAGACAATCCTTATCGTGATGCGTTAAACAGACTGGAACAATTTCTAAAGTTAAAGCCTCCCTTGAAAACCGCCCGGGGTTGCTGAGATGCTGTTGGAAACGGGATGTAAGTAGAGGATTCCTTGTTCTCCTCAAATAGATATAAAAAAAAGAAGTATCCCGAATATCCAAAAATATAAAAAATGCTTTATTTCACAGAAATTTAAAATAGCAACATGGAGCACACAAAAGTGTGTATGGTTTTACGCGTTTCGGCTGTTGATGTACTCATAAACCTGGATAGGCACAGGTGAATGCCATTTAAAAAGGATTATTCAATACAGGTCATTGGTCAGTGTTGCACACATCCCTATTAACCTCTTGTATACTTGAAGCAACACAATGTTAATACTTAAATACTTATATGTAGAAAAGCCTATTGCGCTAAACATGAAATTATAATTTTTAGCAGTATATTGTCAACTTAATGCGGCCTCACATTAATTCTAGAAGAATTACAAAGTTTATATATAGAAGTTCACCAAATCATGTTACAACATATGCTTATATATGAGCAAATTTGTCTACAAAGTACATTAATTTAACCATGATGCAAATCTTACAATAATATATACATAAAAAATATACACATCTCAGATATATACCTCAAAAATATGCACATCAAAAATATATATACATTAAGAAAAGGGGGTTATATATACACAAGCATATTGCCATAAAAGTGCTATATCAGATTCATTTTACTTGGTAGGGTTTACAAAGTGCATATTATAATTTCTAAGCCTTATAGCACTAAGAAATGGTCATAATGCTTGCACATAACCTCAAATACAAATACATATACATTATGTGTTATCCTTATTCAGGTATAAACCACAGTTAATGGCTCGATTATATATGCACATGTGTTTTATTGTATACAAATTTATGCCAATATATAATAAGATGTGTCTCCTATCGTGAGGACCCCAGCTAAGCGGGGATAAACAGGGACAGTACACAGGCAAGGCAAAGGTTCACTGCAAATGAAAATATCTACAGTATTTCCAATGATTGATGATATCGAATTCCTAATTGAATCCATATGGAATTTGTGTACAAAGTTTCATAATCCAGTAAACCTCCTGCCTTGCCAACAACTGATCCCTGTCTCCTCTCCTAGGAGGTAAGTGTACTAATTCAATAGCTCGCCATTTGAAAGATTTAACATCCTTTTTTTGTACCTCTAAGAAATGCCTTGAAAGAGCAGAGCATGGTTTATCATTCGTGATATAACCCAGATGTTCCCGGATTCGAGTCCGGACATCTCTACTAGTCATGCCAACATATTGTTTAAAGTGTTCATATTGTTTAAAGTAGTTTATGGGTGTTAGTGTACTTTTTAGCACTTTAGTTATGAGTTTTATATTACAGCGTTGTACCATAAAACTCTTAACTACTGACTTTTAAATGCGTTAGGGATCTTGGAGGTAGAGGGTGTACCGCTCACTTTTTGGCCTCCCAGGACAGACTCGTAATATCAGTGCTACAGACGTCCCATAGAAAAAAGACTTTACGAAGTTTACGTAAGTCGCTTTGCGGTAAGGCCAAAGAAGTGTGCGATGCCCCTAAACCTGCAACTCGTAATACCAGCGGGCGTAAAAAAGCAGTGTTAGGGCCTGTTAACGCTGCTTTTTTACACTAACGCACAACTCGTAATCTCGCCGATTATTATTATTATTACAACCCTAATTCCGAAAAAGTTAGGACAGTATGGAAAACGCAAAAAAACAAACAAAAAGAGTAATTTGAAAATTCAATTCATCCTGTACTATATTGAAAACACCTTAATAACACATTATTTGACGTTTTACTCTTTTGAATTTAATGTATTTTTGAAAATATACACTCATTTAAAATCTGATGACTGCAACACGTTCAAAAAAAGTTGGGATAGTCGACTGTTTACCACTGTGTAAAATTACCATTTCTTTTAATGACACTTACTAAGCGTTTGGGCATTGAAGACACCAGTTGATTAAAATTAGCAAGCAGAATATTCCTCATTCATCCATTATGTGTTTCTTCAGCTGCATAACTGTATGGGGCCTTTGTTGCCTTATTTTGTGCTTCATAATGTGCCACACATTCTCAATCGGAGACAGGTCAGGACTGCAGGCAGGCCATGCTAGAACCCGCACTCTCTGCTTACGCAACCGTGCCTTGTAATCTGGGCAGAATGTGGTTTGGCGTTGTCCTGCTGGAAAATGCAGGGACGTCCCTGAAAAAGATGACGTCTGGATGGTAGCATATGTTGCTACAAAATGTTTCCATATCTTTCTGCATTAATGGTGCCCTTACAGATGTGCAAGTCACCTATGCCATAGTCACTGACACACCCCCATACTATGACAGACGCTGGCTTTTGGACCTGGCGCTGATAACAGGATGGTCCTTTTCCTTCTTGGCCCGGAGAAAATGATGTCTGTTTTTTCCAAAAACTATTTGAAATGTTGACTCATCAGACCACAAAACTCAATTCCACTGTGCTACTGTCCATCTCAGATGAGATTGAGCCCAGAGAAGTCAGCGGCGCTACAGGACAGTGTTGATGTATGGCTTCTGCTTTGCATTACAAAGCCTTAACTTGCATCTGTGTATGCAGTGGGGAATGGTGTTAACTGACAAAGTTTTACCATAGTATTCCTGAGCCCATGTCAGGATATCCATTACAGACTCATGACGGTTTTTGAGACAGTGACGTCTGAGGGATCGGAGATCACGCGCATTCAGAAGTGGTTTTCAGCCTTGCCCTTTAAACACCAAGATTTGACCAGATTCCTTGAATCTTTTAATTATATTGTGCACTGTAGAATGTGAAATGCCCAAAATCCAACTGATTTGTTTTCAGGGAATGTTGTTCTCAAAGTGTTAGATTATTCACAGACACATTTGTTGGCAGATTGGAGAGCCTTGACACATCCTTGCTCTTGAAGAACTAGGCCTTTTTTGGAGGCTCCTTATATACTATAACACCATTGCCTCAAGTGTTTCACATCACCTTCTTATTTCAACTTGTCACATGGCTATTAGTCCTAAATTGCCCGTGTCCCAACTTTTTTGGAGCATGTTGCAGTCATCAGATTTGAAATGAGTGTATATTTTCAAAAATACATTAAATTTACAAAGTGAAACATCAACTAATGTGTTAATAATGTGTTTTCAATATAGCACAGGGTGAATTCAATTTTCAAATGACTTTTTTATTATGCAAAAAAATAAATTCCAAGCTTTGCTATCATTCTATAAAATAATGGCATATTCTATACACTATTTGTATGATACTAGTGTTATCCATAAATGATCTTCTCTTCATTCTATACACTATTTGTATGATACTAGTGTTATCCATAAATGATCTTCTCTTCATTCTATACACTATTTGTATGATACTAGTGTTATCCATAAATGATCTTCTCTTCATTCTATACACTATTTGTATGATACTAGTGTTATCCATAAATGATCTTCTCTTCATTCTATACACTATTTGTATGATACTAGTGTTATCCATAAATGATCTTCTCTTCATTCTATACCGTCATACTTGTATAATGATTGTGTGATGCACTGTAATGATTATGGGCCAGATTACAAGTGGAGCGCTAAATATCGGTTTCACGAAAGCGATATTTGCGCTCCACTATGTAATACCAGAGCCTGCTAATGTGTGCTGGTATTACAAGTTCACAGCAATGTGAACGCGGCCTCTCATTTGCATTGCTATGAAGCATCGCGCTCATGATAGCGTGCTTCCATAGGCTCCTATAGGGGCATCGTTATGATGCCATCAAAGACGTTTTTTTTCCTAAAACCCCACTCCACCAACCTTAGCCGCAAAATACTGCCTAGTGCAGTAATTTTATAAAAAAATAAAGATGCTGCTATCTTTATTTTTAAATAAATTACGCTAGACTGTATTTTGGGGGCATTTGGGGCACATTTATAAAATCAACCGGAGTGCTAATTGTTATAGCGATAATTTAGAGCTCTACTTGTAATGTAGCTGTAAATCTTTTGTATAATTTCAATATTCTATGATGTCCCTTAAGAAAGGTTGCATATAAGAATCTCTATATTTAGATAAGCAGTCATTAAATAATTGTATTCCCAAACATTTAGCAAGCTTATTGGTTTCTTATTAGTGACAACTATTCACAAGCTTCTTGTACATACATACATTTGAGCAGCTATTCTTGAGAAGAATTAGTGGTGGCTTCAATGAACAAAACCAGCTATTTCAAATACAAACCCAAATCTAAAGCAGCAATGTCCTATAGATTTAAAGGGACAGTTTAGTCAAAATAAAAGTTTCATGATTCATGCACCATGTACTTTTCAATGTTCTTTTATCATCAAATGTTCTTAGTTCTCTTGGTATTCTTTGTTAAAAGCTAAATATAGTAGATGTATATGCTAATTTATAAGCCCTTGAAGGCCACCTCTTAATTTTGACAGCTAGACAGTGATAGTTCATGTGTGCCATATAGATAACATTGTGCTCACTCTTGTGGAGATATTCACGAGTCAGCACTGATTGGCTAAAATGTAAGAGTGACAAAATAACTGAAATAAGGGGCAGTCTGCAGCGGCTTAGATACAAGGTAAAAAGTATCTTAATGTAACCGTGTTAGTTATGCAAAACCAGGGACTGGGTGATAAAGGGATTGTCTCTCTTTTTAAACAATAGCATTTCTGGAGTAGACTATCCTTTTAATTCTGGCATATCGAGTCATTGAATAAGCATTTTAAGGGGAAACGATTTTACAGTACAGTGTTCCTTTAAGATGGCACAAATCATATTTTCTTGAAAAAGAATCTTAAGATCTGATAACTTTTCTGTACTTACAAAAACAAAACAGGCCATCAAACTAAACTCGTGAAATTGCAGTAATATAACTCATCCATTGAGCTATTCAGATTATAAATGGTTTCTCGTTGACGCTATTAGTAATTTAAGAAACAAATCACAAGAATCCTCAAACCCTCAACATAAAAACTGCATATTGAAATTAAATGTTCCTCTAAATATAGTTGTAATAAACTGAATATTCTGGATAATATTTGATTTTAACAATACACACATGGATATAAATATGTGTGTACCAATTACCATAATATGAAAATTAATAATAAATGTGGTTATATGCTATATAGTTACTTACAAATAAACTTTGATCATAAATTATCATTAAAGGGACATTCACCCAAAAAATGTCACCCCTTTAAATTGTTCTCAATGATCCATTTTAGCTGCTGGAGTGAATTAAAGTGTCTAAAAGTAGCTAGATTACACTTATTTCAGCATTTGAAATATGCTGATTTAGCCTGCAGAATCTTCTTGGTATCGCTATTGGAGCAAAGACAAAGCAACAGAAATGTGCAGTATTCCCTTTTCACACATAACACTGATTGTGGCCACCAGGGTGTAGAATTAGCCAGTATTTTGGAAAAGATGACATGGAGAAAGAAGCAAATGTATGAATTTTTCACAATGCCTAAGGCAGAACAAAAACTAAATACACTACTGATTGCTTTTTAATCCGGGCATGTCCAGGTTATTTATACATTAACATAAAGGCAGGTGTGTTTGCCTCCTGTTGTGTTTATTCAAAGCAACCTATTCAGAATTGTTTACCTATTTATCAATTGGCACCACTAAATGAGATTTTAAACTGGCACTTCCAGTCAGCTTAATTAATTGGGCATTTTGATGCCAGAAAGAATGAATATTAACTTTCCATCAGCTTGATTTTTTTTTTTTTTTATAATGAGATAAATTGTTAATTCTACATTTCGCTCTGTGTATTTATCTATTGAAAGTTATTTTTTCCCTTTTTTAATTACAGTCAGCTGAAGAAACAGCAAATGAGAAAACTAATCTAGCTATGGTCAATCTGGAATAACATTACTAATTATGATACTTTTTGGTTTCTACAAAGGATTGCCAAGGAAACACCAAGTAGTATCAACTACAGTAAATTAGCATTTTATCCATTTTATTTTTGAAGCTGCCTTTGAATACCATTCCATTAGAATTCCCATGTGAAGTCAAAGTTAAAGACAATGCAATCCACTTGAATATAACAAAGACAAGGAAAGATGCGCCGTATGTGTGAATCAATAACCAACCAGGTATAAAAACATGAATAGCACAGGGTACTCGCATGATGTAAAGGCACCCACTTGTGCCAATAGAGACAGGTTGGTTTTCTGCAGCAAACCAGCTAGCTGGACCAGGGCAATGTACTGGATACAACGGTGAGGTAACCCTTAGATGGACAGCTGGGCTAAGATGCTGCTTCAATCCCCAGGAAAGCAATCAAAGGGTTAAAGGTGAGGTTGGGCCAAAAACCACCCCAGGTAGCGTAGTATAATATGCACACAGCAATGAGAGCTAAAGTGTAAAACTTTCAAAACAAGTTTAATAGGACAATAAAAACATAGTTAAAAGCAACTCAACTCAAAATAGTGCATAAATAAAAGAATGCAACACGTTTCACGGTTACAACCGCTTCATCAGGCATAAAAACATGTTATAAGTTGGACCCTTATATAGGGCTATGCTACCCAGAAAAAGTGTGTATAATCCCTCCCTAACAATTAGTACACAGACCAATCAGAGCACCCTTTATCTCATTAGTCACAAGTTGTCACACCTGTGGATTCTTAGATCAATTCAGTTCCTATGTCTGCATAGTATTGGTGCATTCAATAGTAGGATTGAAGTCCTAGATAAACTATTCAAATCACATGGAAACAACCTGATACAATCATTCTGATGATAAACTAACAGGCTAGCCATAATTTGTTGCCATGGTTACTACCGTTGTTAGCTGCAGATGCTATGTGATCAGCATGTTTAATAGATTTCCCTTGTGTTTCTATATTAATGTGTTAGTCATAGAGGTCCCAGCTTATTCACTGCATGTTAATAACTTTTTAGTTGGCGTGTTGTGATAGAGGCCCAAAAGATACATTGTATCGTATTAGACGATTGGTACATCACTGGTCAATGGACCTGATTGGACCGTTAGTGTAAAGGTTGTTACCAATCCCAATGGGAGCTTCGATCAATGCCCTCCTACGTCACCTGTTTATATGGATGCACTAATAGGTTGTGTTATTCCAAGAGGCGGGGATTTTTCTAACCCAAACAAATGTGATGTATGTATAGAAAAACCTGTCAAAGGTGTAGGCTACTCCTATGTATGTACGTTAAACAGACGAACTATAATACAAGCGTGACCGCTGTGATTTAACCAAGGTACCATCTAAGCCGAAACTGGCTGTGAGGGCGTGATGTTTGTATGGAGTGATCTGAATAAAATAATAAAGTTAAGAATTCTGTGGAGAAATGAATATATAATGCTAAAAATATGTGTAATAGTGAATATATGTGATGTGACCAAAAGGAGCCACAATATAATAAAAAAACAAAGTATGGTCAGTGAGTGAATGCAGATATAATGAGATCCACTTGTGGAAGGTGTTGGTGTGATAAAAGGTAACAGTGATAAATATAAATATAAATATAAAGGGTGCAATACTAAAGTGAGCTCGTAACCTAAACATGTAGTGATATGGATGCAATGATCCAGGGATTGTGTGGACCTGAGATGAGGATACTCTCTAAGGTGACGGTAACACCAGAAAGGTGATAAACCTAAATGCAATTAAAAGCAGCAATATCAATATAAACTACATGAAATGTTAGAGTGTATGCTAGTAATAAAGTCACAAGGTATGCGAAGCTGATAACACATGTGGAGATGACTAGAAGTGTCAATGTGAAGTGTGTGAGCAAATAAGTATAATACTGTATAACTAAGCAATACTAAAAAATAATATAGCGACTCATAAAACAAATAAGGTAGTAATACAACTACAATAATGATCACCGAAAATAGGTATAGCAGTGCTAAAAGAGAACCAAACTACTATTGGATCAACAAAAAAATATTGTGTATAATAATGATGACGAAATTCCCACAGAGAATCCAATGTGTGAATGTATTGCTGACTGATTAGTGAATCAGCCAATAAATGGCTCGTATGTGGAAATAAAGGTAATGCTAAAATAAAAGTGATACTCTCCTATATAAAACCAAATGACAATGTCAGAATGCTGAATTATGGTATAAAGTGAATAATCTACCAAAGATAAAAAAGGGTGACAACCCGACCATGAGACTCCGGTTTACAAATATATCAAATAACCTGAAACAAATAATGATAATGAAGGAAGACCCACATCTTTGCATAAAGAATGATACCCGGGCCCATTCAAATGTACTAGAACTAAGGTAACCAATTATATAAAACCTGCTGAGTCAATGACTTTGTTGAGACCAGATGGAAACAGTGTGTAAAATGTATAGATCCGAAAGGTCTCTCTTTGTCTAAGTCTAGTAAACCTATTGGACAGACGACTGAAGGGGATACTTTCTAGAGGAGTGATCATTAAATTGCATTTCCCTGGTGAATGTTCTTGGCAAATATGTCTAGGGACACTGTGTTTCAAAGATTTAGACTTCACGTTTCTAAGGTGTTCACTCCATCTTACCCTAACCTTCCTAGAAGTTCTTCCAATATATTGGAGCCCACATTCGCACGTCAGAACATAAACCACATATGATGTCTCACAAGATAGTCTACTCTTTATAGGATACTGTACCCCAGTAGTGTTTGACTTTATGCTAGTTTTGCCATGTGTAATATACCTATACATGTAGCAACACTTTTTTCCACATCTGAAAGTCCCTATTCTCAAGGAACCATCTAGATTGGAATCAGCATACCTCTTACTGATATTCCAAACCTTATTTTTATTCTTATTGGTCATTACTATTTTGCTGGGTGCTAGTCTCTGTTTAAGTGTGGGTGCTCTCCTATAAACTAATTTGGGTTGTGCAGGTAATATTTTCTTTAAAATGGGGTCTCTCATTAGTTCGGGCCAATGTTTTTTCAGAATTTTGCTGACAGCGTTATGGTTAGAATTAAATTGGGTAATAAATAGAGGCTGCCCATTCTGTATATTTCCAGTATTATTTTTATTTTTACTCTGATTGGAGGACGCGGTCAACAATAAGTCTCTGTCTAACCTTCTTGCCCTATCACAGCTATTCTTAATTAGATCTAATGGATAGCCTTTTTCCAAAAATCTAGAAGTGAGGGTATGGGACTGTTCATTGAATTTTTTAATAGTGGTGCAATTTCGTCTTATCCTACAGAACTGGCTGAAAGGAATATTTATTTTCCAATTCATTAGATGATTACTGCTGAAATGTAGAAAATGATTGCAGTCAACTTGTTTGAAATATGTTGATGTACATATATTGCCCTATTGATCCCAGGTCACAACAACATCTAAAAATTAAATTACTAATTGTTGTATGTTAGATGTACAGCCTATACCCATATTATTAGCATTTAAAGATGACACAAAACTAGTAGCCTCAACTGTTGAACCCTCAAAATAAAAATAAGATCATGTATGTAGCAGCCATAGAACACCAGATTGCCCCTCCATTTCGAGTTATAAATATGTAGTTCTTCAAATTGCCCCATAAAGAGGTTAGTGAAACTGGGGGCAAATCTGGTGCCCATGGCCATTCCCTTGATCTGTAATTAGAATTCATCTAGAAACTGAAAATAGTTGTGCTTTAAAATATAGTCAATCCGAGTTATCAGATATTCTTTTTGTGTATTTGGCATATAAAAATCTTCATTCAAATAGACCTTAGTGGTATGTAGACCTATATCATGTGATATATTAGAATACAATGCTCCTACATCACAAGATAACCACATATATTTTTTATTATATTTAAACTGAGAGAGTTTGTGTAATTGGTCTTTTGTGTCTTTAATATAGGACGGTAAATTACAAACGTATTTTTGGAGATATAAATCTACATACTCAGACAACTTCTCTGTTATATTGTTGAACCCTGCAATGATAGGTCTCCCTGAGGGGGCCTTATCATATTTATTTAGTTTGGGAAGATGATAATAATACAGTATGCTGGGATGGTCAGGAGTAAGATACCTCTTTTCTTTTTTCGTTAAAATACCCTCAGACAGACCATAATCCAGTATCTTGTACAATTTTTTAGAAAATTCTAAGGAATCAGTAACAAAGTTAAACACTGAATAATTGAGAGATTACCTTCCGATGGCTTACTTGCAGCTCTGTGAGAAATGTCAGAGAGAATCTTAGGCTGTAATCCTGGAAGCAATGGTAGTGCTCTGAAGGAGAGTGGAATCAGCTGGGCTGTAGAGCTCACAAAGGTGTTTGTGCAGCAGAGCTGTAATGACCTGGAATAAACTTGCAGAGAGTATTCACCCAAGAAACATGTGAATTAACTACAATAATCAGGCAACAAATCTAGTAAGAAGGCTGGTTATATAGCAATAAAAGTAGGTAGGAGGTGATATGACTTAAAGGTATATTACATATCCCCCACCTCAAGGAATCACCACTGGGGATTACAAGTGTGGTTTTGAGGGATACTTGCGAAGAAACTTAGCCACTACAACTGGTGCATGTATATCCAAATGGCTTTGCCAAGAGTTTTCTTCATGTCCGTACCCTTTCCACTTGATTAAATATTCCAATTTGTGATGTTTAATTTGGGAGTTCAGTATTTCCTCAACTTCGAACTCTTCTTGGTTATCAATAGTGATTGGAGGAGGTGGTGGCGTTTGGGATCGATAATCAAGTTTAGCAGCATATGGTTTCAACAAAGAAACATGGAATGAGGGGTGTATCCTATAGGTGTTAGGTAGCTTTAAAATGAGTGCATTAGGATTAATAATCTTAGTTATAGAGAATGGACCGATGTATTGGTTGCCCAATTTCTTACTAGGTAGCTGGAATTTAAGATGTTTGGTGGATAACAAAACCAAGTCTCCAACTTTATAGTCAGGACTTGGTCTATGCCGTAGGTCACAATAATGCTTTTGTCGCATTTTAGCTTCTGTAAGGTGTGTTCTGAGGATGTGTAGTCTTTGTTTCAGAGTCATGGAAAAAGCAGATGCAGCTGGAGAATTAACTGTAGTATTGTTGATGCATATAGTAGATGGATGGTATCCATAGGTAGCGAAGAATGGAGTCATTTTAGAAGATGATGAGATAGAATTGTTGTAGGAAAACTCCACCATGGGGAGATATGCAACCCAATCATCCTGTAGATGAGTTACATAGCATCTCAGGTACTGTTCTAAAGTTTGGTTTAACCTCTCTGTTAACCCATTCGTTTGTGGGTGATAGGAGGTGGAAAATCTAGTATCTATTTTAAGTATTTTACACAAGGACCTCCAGAAGGCAGAGGTGAATTGTGTACCACAATCAGTGATTACAATTAGTGATAGACCTTGTAACCGTACAATAGAATCAATAAACAACTTTGCAGTGGTCATGGCTGTTGGAAGTTTTTTGAGTGGAATGAAATGTGCCAATTTTGTCAGATGGTCAATAACTACAAGTATAGTGTTGTATTGTTGTGAGGTAGGTAGTTTGACTATAAAATCCATTGAAATTGTAGACCAAGGCACATCAGCAATTGGTAAAGGGGTCAAATACCCAAAGGGTTTTTTTTGTTCATGTTTGTTTATTGCACATGTATCACAGGAAGTGACATAATCATGGATTACTTGGTCCATTTGGGGCCACCAGAAATATCTTTTGATTAATTCTGTAGTCTTTTGTACACCAGTATGTCCTGAAAGAACATTGTCATGAAAATGAGATAAGATAGGATCCCTAAGACTTTTAGGAATATTGAGTTTCTTTTCATTGTAGAACAACCCAGACAATGAGTCTTTGATAAAATTTGTAGGAGGTTGAGCTTCAGATTTTAAGGCTTTACCTATTTCCATTTCGAAAGTAGAAAAGGCACCCAAAAACTTTTCAGGTGGAATTATTAGAATTAAGGGGTCTTTTTCAGTTAAAATATCATGGATTGTGGATAGAGCATCAGCTTTTGTATTATGTTTCCCTGGTCTATATGTGATGCGAAAATTGAATCTGTCCATGAACAAGGCCCATCTCACTTGTCGAGATGACAAAGTTTTGTTCCTTTTTAATTGAGGTTCTTATGATCAGTATAAATCAGAAAAGGTACCGAAGCGCCCTCCAGAAGGTGTCTCCAGTGTTCCAGGGAGCACTTAATGCCAGCAATTCCTTGTCTCCAATACTATAGTTGCATTCTGCAGGAAGTAGTGTTCTCAAATAAAATGCTACAGGATGTAGTTTTGAGGTGAGACTATCTTGTTGGGAGAGTACAACTCCTATCCCAGAATTGGAGGCGTCCACTTCTAGGATGAATTGGAGGTCATAATTTGGTAATTTTAGTATGGCAGCTGTTATGAAACTTTGTTTGAGATGCGTGAAGGTCTCTTGAGCATCAGTGGTACAAGAGACTTTGTGGTTTTTCCTAGTGAGTTGTGTTAATGGTTTGATTATGGAGGAGAAGTTTCTAATAAACTTCCTATAAAAGTTAGGGAACCCCAAAAATCTATGAAGAGATCTTACTGAGGTAATTTGGGGCCAATTAGAGATTACTGCTATTTTATCAGGATCCATTTGAATCTTATGGGGTTAAATTATATAACCAAGAAACTTGATCTTATTGGTCCTTGTTGGCGCAGTATAGGCATAGGTTAGAGAGTCTACGTCTTGTCTTTTCCTCCTAAGAGAGAGGCCTTTTATTGATCCGATTTCCATTGGTGTGGGATAGCCAGGTGTTTTCTCCAGGCTAATGGTTGAAGTGTAAGGACGTTTTGATGTAGATTCATAAGCTGATCTTTCTGCTTTCCTCTCTCTGAGACGTCTATCCAGAGTAGTACTTAACTTGATTAAGCCAGTGAGAGTCTCAGGAATATCTAGGCGAGAAAGTTCCTAAACGAAATTGTTTTTTCAAACTTATTTGATTCCATTGGGAATCCGACGCCCACATCTAAAAATCCGTTATGTACTCCTCTATGGATCTTTTCCCTTGTTTTAAGGCGCGTATTTTGGTTTCTGCATTGATTTGAGTGTTAGAATCCTCATATAACGCAGACATTGCTGTAAAAAAATCTTGAAGATAATCTAATATAGGATCATTTGATTCGAAGAAACTGTTTGCCCAGAATCTGGGCTCTCCTTAGAGAAAATAAATTGTTGTGCATACCTTAAGTCTCTCAGTATGGTAAGTGCGAGGCTTTAAAGTGAATAAAAGGTTGCATGCATTTCTAAAATCCCGAAACTCTGCACGTTTGCCTGAGAAAGGAGTTGGTAGGTTTATATGGGGTTCAGGAATTTCTTGTTGTTTATGTGTCATAGAATCTTTTATTAAAGCTTTTAGTACAATATTTTCTGCTTGAACTTCTGTCAAGCCACGTGCCAGGTAATCTATTTTTTGATTAAGGCTGGCAAACTGATTATTAATCTCATTTGGATCCATTATAGTAAAAGAGATTTAATAACCTATTGGGCCTGATTATTATGTGAAGGCTCCTTTAAAGCCTAAGCAAAGTAACTTAGATTCAAAAAACAGATTTGTATCTTCTTTAATTATAAACCCAAAATAACAAGGTTAGGTTAAAAGGGTTTAAAAAGAATGAGTGAATTTCTCAAATAGAGTTATAATCTGCATTTGAATTGAATTTGTATATAGTAGAATCTCAAATAATGCAGATAATGCATACAAGAGTGGCTCTGCAGTTCCTCTGAACAAACAACAAAATAATGAGCTCAGGATTCATGAAGCAGTTCGCTAATTTAGTATTGCATTTAATGAAAAAGAAGGTCCCAGATAGTTACTATGTTTTAAAGTAGCGAGTGTGAGATTCCTCCATTAACTGTTAAGTTTGGTAAATGCAATCTTCGTTTTGTATACAGCTTAACAGAACAATTGAAGTAAGATTAAAGAGAACGTTTGTATGACGTTAAAACACAGTCTGAGTAAAGTCACTTTAACTTATTGTTTTGTGCTGTCTTATAAGGCTGGAATCAGTAACAAAGTTTAACACTGAATAATTGAGAGATTACCTTCCGATGGCTTACTTGCAGCTCTGTGAGAAATGTCAGAAAGAATCTTAGGCTGTAATCCTGGAAGCAATGGTAGTGCTCTGAAGGAGAATGGAATCAGCTGGGCTGTAGAGCTCACAAAGGGGTTTGTGCAGCAGAGCTGTAATGACCTGGAATAAACTTGCAGAGAGTATTCACCCAAGACACAGGTGAATTAACTACATTAATCAGGCAACAAATCTAGTAAGATGGCTGGTTATATAGCAATGAAAGTAGGTAGGAGGTGATATGACTTAAAAGTATATTACATATATTTATATTTATATATATTCATCACTGTTACCTTTTTCTAAACAGTTTTTATTGAGGTTATATAGTATATAAACATTAGTAAAGTTACAATGCAATCATTGGCATAATTATAAATCTAAACAGTAGCATCTTGGTAATATAGCATATTGCAGATGCACAATTTATACATTTTAAATAAAACACAATGACATGAAATGTAATAATCCTTGAAAGATAGTAAACCCATGTAAACCCATGTACACTCCATCAAACCTCTTTTTATATTTATTTGGTAGCCATTTATGAGGCAATGTAGACTTATCAATTCCCCTTAATACAATGCGTGAAAATAAACTACATAAATTTACCTCTCCTGTAGCAGATGACCGTCTCTCTCTGACCTTTAATGTTAATATGTAGGGGTTCGAGGATATAATAGGGGTTATGGAACAAATAATAGTAATATGATTCATGATCGTGACATAACTAAAATATGGGGCAGCAAGGTAACAAGACATCAGCATGCCACGTATAATTACGATTATAAATATCAGTACATGTGTATCAGTATATTTAGTAATAATATGAGGAGAAGTTTCTATAGGATGTATTTTCCTTTGCTTACGAAGTAAGCTCAAAGGTGTAAGGGAGAAAGGGAAAAGGGAGTGAGTGGGACGGAGCCGAGAGATGAATTTTTGAGGATGGGTTAGCAAAGACTATATATAACATTGCAAGGAGAAATAGAGGCTAGGCATGAAGTCTTAGCCACAGCAGATACTCAGTTAGATATACCATCCCTCCAGGACTTTATTGGCACTAAACTGATATGGAAAGGGATGGAAATTGTATCTCCCCTCTGGGATTGTTTTCACCACTGGACGGAAAAGGGGTGTTGGATATGACCCACTCTGACAAGCAGAGTGGGAAAGGATGAGGGGAGACACCTCTCCCATTTTTTTAATATAATTTTCAAAACATTCTTTTCATCTAGAGGCTGTAAAGTAATAAAGACCTAGGGAGACTGTTAGACCAAGCTAATAGTCGTCATAATGCTCAGAATATTCCAGAATGGGGTGAACTCAGTAACCAAATTTGTTTATATATTCCCTAGTAGGCAGTGAAAGAAAGATTCACTATGTATAGATCCACAACATATGCAGACTGCTCATATATAGACATCGAATAATGAGGCATATTATTCCAATAAGTATATGATACCACTTTACAATCACATAAAACTTTTAACCTGAAAATAGTTATTGAAGGAACTGTTCATAGACTATTTATACTGTTTAAACGGGCCAATGATTCAGAATGTTCCTAGTACTGTATTTGCCCGGACAACCCTTACAGCACTTCTGAACTGCGGGACAACATATAGAAAGTAAAATATCACACCTACTGTTATCATATTAGCTAATGATCATCCCCATGGTGAACAAACAAGCAATCTCTGTAGTGAACCAACGGAACCAAATAATAACAGTTTATGTATAGTCTGAATCTAAAATAACTCAATGTTCTGTAAGTTGGGTATGCTGGATATGGTACATAGTAACAAAACATAAGCATCACTACAATTCTCTAACTATAGGAGGTCAATATCAAGCTTTATGACATATACTAGGTCAAATGAGAGGCTACTAATATCATGTGGTACTATGTACATGGAGTACTATGGGGTATCACTTAGCCCAGCCATGTCCTATGACTTAGCCTATCAACTTCTAACCACTGTGATTAGCTATAATATATATATATATATAGGAAAAGTTACAAATTAGGTCATAGACTCCTTGCAGTTTCTCAAGACTGACTAACTATCACTGATATTTCACATAAAATAAACCATGCTATGCTGCCTCGGCCGCAGACAGCTCAGTAAAATAGTAGTCAGTGATGTATAATTCATTATCTGTCTGTCTGTCTGAGCTAGAAGAAAAATGCTTATAGTAGGATGGGCTGTTCCTATACACATAACCCAAACAGGAGTTTAAAGTCATAGTAGGTATATCTAAAGCTATACTTTGTGTGAGAGGGTAGGGTCAGCTATCTTCAGATGGGCATAAACATGAAAAAGAAAAAGTGCAAACCAAAGTTTAGAGGTCAGGTGGAAGAAAAATCTAAAATAAGCTGGGTCCTAATTTTACCTCCCCATGCCATAATGAATGATTAAGTTGTATATATCAGAGATTGTAGGTGTATATGGTACCATCTGTCAAGTAAGGATTAGGAATTAAGCACGTTGTAACAAAATATTTTAGTCTAGCAAAGATGGTTTCCTTATAGAGCAGCTACCTCAGCTGGGCTTCTGGTTGAGATACAAATAAGGTCTCTATCAATTATGGTGTAAACAAGTAACATGCAATGTATGAGTACATATATTATCCAAGGGGCTTCTAGTCGACTCTCAGTGTCAGGTTAATTCTGCTTCAATATAGGGAGTCAGGTGTTTATGTAACAGAGAGCAAAGCATGTTAAAGTCGTTAGCATTCAAAGGAATATCAACAATACAACATATTACAACCAATTGTATGTTGGCTATAGTGTAATAATAAGAAATGGTGCCTCCACATTTAACCTTGCGGGGGAGTAGCACTGTACATAATATCTGTAGCATGGAAATTTACATATGTGTACCTACACTTATCCAGGGGTTAACAACTTTGGTGTACCACATTTAGAGTACTTGTATAAAAGGTAGAATTTGACTAGAAAACAATCTAAAAACCTACTTGCACCTCCTCACAACGGAATGAAAGATAATGCTGCATACATCATAAAACTAACACACACACTTGCAGAAAAGATTATCATATCAGACACCATCATAAAATCTTGTTTCTGCGGTATAGTATATAGAAAACTAATGTCAACGTTATAACAACCTGCATTCGTAGTTACTATGTAATATAGGTCCCAACTAGGATAGTTATTTTGATGCGTAACTACTCCCTCAGTCTATCCAATGCCTGAACGTTTTTGTTGGGGGTTGCAAGACAATAGACAATTTAGCAGTTGTGAAAGTCCAGACCATATACAGTCCTGTAATATATGTGCAATCCTCTCTGAGCTGTCTTTCCTTTCATATGTCGCCCCGTTTCCTGATGTATAGGGTCCTTCGTTTCCAACAGTAGTATGTTAGTGTGTAAAGGTACCGGAGGCATATTAGTGTCCCCTGGATTCTGCTGCAGCTCTCCCATTGTAAGTTGGTTTAAAGTTACCCCAGAGCCTATGCGATCTTCCTTCAGCTATGCCTCAGAGCTCAAGAAAGCTGATATCTCAATCTCATGGGAATAGCTTGGAAGCTGCTCTTTGGATGGTGAGAGATAAACCAGTGTCCACGTCTAGCTTTTTGGATGAGGCTAGGTCTAAATATAAAATATCTAGATATGGTAAGAAACGATGTGGCATGTGTTCTTCTATCTCACATCGTGTATCCATCTTCACCTCATGGACAACGGGGGAATCATTTAATAACAAAAACTCCATGACCTGTGAGTCTTCCTTTGTGGCCTATTTGCTAATTTATGCATGTAGGGTCCAATATATGGGCCGCACATGCCTCAAAGTGAAAAAGAGATGGGGAGAATATTCCAAAAATATTAAAAATAAATCGAAGAGTCACAGCGTCTCAAGACACTGCCGAAATGCTCATGGGACACTTAAGAATCACATGAGAATATTGCCTATCGGACATGTGCCTAGAACCCAACGTTATGCATTTACCACCCTTAGGAGACGTGAATCCTACTGGATCACGAAATTACGGACTCTTCAACCTAACAGCCTTAATGAAAATCTGGATCTGGCAGCATTTATTTAAAAATCAATCCTTGTAATACAAACTATTTCTACAGGATAAAACTATACTCAGTGGCTGCCATCTCTCGGATTATCCACACTAGCCACTTGGAGTATATTACTATATTTACTCCAGTTGATTATTCCTAGGTATGTGCATTATATAATTATTCCCTTGGTCCATTACCAGACTGGGTTTTTTATTTGGTCCTGTGTCACTATTCTTTACGATTCAGATCACTGTTTAGTTTAATATCTCTATTTCACATTTATTGATCCGATAAAAGGCCAGTGCCTTAACTTTTACTGGTCATATATATATATATATATTTTTTTTTTTTTTTTCACTGATGAGTTATGCTAGGTTAATATTTTCACATTTTATATATATATATATATATATATATATATATATATATATATATATATATATATATATATATATATATATATATATATATATATATATATATATATGTTTCCAGATGAGTATTCGATAATTATTATTTATATATATATATATATATATATATACATATATATATATATATAAATGTGTTTCCAGATGAGTATTCGATAACTACTATTCCATATATCATATTTTAAATAATCCTAAATTTCAAATCACTTGTTTAAGCATACACTAATCACTTATTTACGTATCTCACTGATGGACACATCTCTACATATTATGGCACACTTACACCTCACATTATTTATACACACCAGATTATTATCACATAATATCACTCCCCATTATATAATCCCCTGTTATTATAATATATTCATCTGTTGTTTTTTTTGTTCACAGGGGTATATATTCCCCTGCTATTATGTTAAACGCACACTGCAGTATACACTTGTGCTTGTTCATCCCACAATATCACACCACATTACACTATCCCCCCTTATCTTTCACAAGGGTCAATTTCCCCCTGCTGTTCATCACATCACACTATTCCCCCTTTTCTTTTACAGGGTTACATTGTCTCCCTGTCGTTATACCACGCACCACACACTGTAGTACACACTCGTGCATAGCCCATACACCTATGGTGTTTTTACAAAAGTTTTTAAACTCTTGATGATGCTTATCACTGTCATCACCCTGCATATAGATCACAAATTGCTAAGAACAAACTATTAGTTTGGGGACTGTATATTTTAGCTCATAAACGTCCTCTATGGTCTTATTTAGTATTTAAGGGACCTTGGGCTTATCGCCTCTATCTGGCTGCTGTCACAGAATACACAACTGACAGTGTGTCAGATCGGTATAGCTGCAATAAGGTCATCACCTGGTTTTATGTATAAACAGGCATGGAAGCCCCAAGCTCTGCCCCCTACCAGTTACTTTCCCCTCTGATTGGTGGTCACGATGTTTCGCATTGTCCTATTATCCACCCTGTTGTAGTCAGTTACGCTGAAGGGGATAGAAACTGGAGGGTGGCAGCACTCAATCAACACTTAGCACAAAATTTGAAATTTTACATCTTCACAAATGCATTTTTTCGAGCCCCTGGGTTTTTCTGTCTCTGGACAAAGACAACAGCTGACAGGTACAATATTTTATTTCATCATTGTAACAAGTGATCTGGCGCAATAAGTAGGACTGTAACACACAAACATAACATTGATATGGCAGGGTCTCTTGTTTATGTATTTATTTATCCATTTACCTGGCTATACTTTTCTAGAACAACAATCTGGGTCTCTACGGTAACGTGTTTTTCATTTTATACTTCAAATTTCATCTAATTGTTTTTACTCAACTGCTCAATATAGAGATTCACGTTATCTTTGTGTTATGTTTGCAGCTTATAGTATGAGAATGCTACCATATATTTATTTGAAGTTTATCAAAGATCATGGTATCATTACAACAAAGAGATTCTTTTAAATTATTTTAAATTATTATTATCATTATTTTAGAATTGTTTAATGCAGAGTGTGGTTCAATTTATTTTTATGTTTTTATCATGTATTATCTTGTGTTATGTTTGTATCTCTAAACATAAGAATGCTATGACAATTAATGGTATCAGCCCACCAAATATTATTGGTGTATTAGAGTGAAGTGATTATTTTGTATTATGTATATGTGTAGATGTCGTTATATACCCATATAGTCGTAAGACACATATTACTATTGTTGTCTTTGTTGAATTGTTTGGCTGTGAGGTCATCATGTGGGAAGGTCTGGTACCAACTAATTACCTACAGATTACTTACACAGGTGATTTTAATTAATGGTTCCACTCACCAGTTTTTTTACCCTTTTATATAGCAACTGTATTTCATTTCACATATGTATAGCCTGAGGAAACAACCCTTTTGGTGGCTGAGAAACGTGTTGCTTTGTTTTTAAATAAATATATGCTTTTGATACAGTTGCTGTTTTTCCCTGGAGTATCCTTTACAAATTCCTTTTGGATTTATTTTGAGTGGCCAGTGGATGGTCACTTTCTACACAGAGTTACTGTCTGTTGGGCGACTGAAGGGTCCCAGCCTGCCTTTATTGCACCTGGAGGTGCTCTACTATGTGTAAGTTTGACCAGTAATTACTTATATCATATATCAAAACTGTGCTGGCTATGGATTTTGTTTTATGCCACTAACAGGAATCTGGTCGCTGTCTGTTGGCCGTTGTTCCAGTGTTTTATGTGGACACACAGTGAGCTGGACCACTGCTAACTGATCCAGCCTGTGCCGCTTGTACCTATGGGTGCGCTACATTTGTGAGAATATATCACACTATTGATCTATTATTGTGCAGACGTTACTAGGCCATATTGGCACCTCTGTGTTTCCTTCAGTGCAAACCGCATTATCGACTACTTGCGAGGACTCTTCCACAGACCGGAGTTGGTTTGTCTCAAATGTCGTAATAGTGCTATGTGTCTGGTGATTCGAGTCAGGTAGCCTTGAATAGGTGACGTGATATGTGCACGTTAATGGAAAAAAGAAAAAATACGTAAACATACGTTATGTGTGTCAATCTTGTATTTGTATATAAATTGCAGAGTGTAAATTATAAGTGAATAATCGTTTATTGCGATTACGTGGTGAAAGATATAGGAGCAAATCTTTTATGACAGTATATTATAGACGTCCTATGACTGGTTACATCTGTTCCTATAATAGGAATAGTTTCTACACACGATTATACACAATATGTGATAATGAAATAAGCATGTAAGATATTCAAATATATTTTACTTGGTAGATAAAATGATCACAATATTAAAAATGATAACAGCATTAAAAATGTTGCAACAGTTAATACATACAATTCGAGCGTTTGTAGCAATTGACCAAGGGTAGCAACTGTTATGTAGTAAAAGAAGTTGCATGTAAAGCATTCAAAGCATATATACATTCACAACATAGTGTTACGGAACACGATTAAAAAGTGAGTTTGCTATGTGTCAATTTAGACTATAGCCTCTGGTTTGGTAAAAGCGATTATTATAAGGTGTGGCCACAACTATCTCAAAAGTGAATTGTATCCAAATGTCCCTGTTAAAATGTGAATCTTTCGTAATCTGAAGATATTCAATGGTGCTCCCCCTTACCGGACCTCCGATAGCTCTTACCTCCTATCCTTTGTGGGTTTTGGGAAGGTTGCCTGTGTCTTTTAATGAGAGAGAGGAATGGAGCTCATCTCAAGTCGGCGTCTTTCCGTTTGTTTGTTCCCGGCAATTACTTCCTACCCTGTCGTGTATACCGTCCATTCCCCGTGACTGTCAGAGGGCCAATCGGGTAACCGGATCGTGGGGGGGGGGGTGTCCTCTTCAAATTGCTACAAATACTCGAATTGTATGTAATATCTGTTGCAACATTTTTAATGCTGTTATCATTTTTAATATTGTGATCATTTTATCTACCAAGTAACATATATTTGAATATCTTACATGCTTATTTCATTATCACATATTGTGTATAATCGTGTGTAGAAACTATTCCTATTATAGGAACAGATATAACCAGTCATAGGACGTCTATAATATACTGTCATAAAAGATCTGCTCCTATATCTTTCACCACGTAATCATAATAAACGATTATTCACTTCTAATTTACACTCGGCAATTTATATACAAATACAAGATTGACACTAATAACGTATTTTTACGTATTTTTTCTTTTTTCCATTCACGTGCACATATCACGTCACCAATTAACACTTACCAGCTGGACTTATAGCGCAATAAAACACAGTGCAATAAAACACGCACATCCTCTCAACAACTACAAACAGTCACTAAAGGGGTAAATAGCTATAAGAATAGTTACAACAAGGACAATGAAGGGGCACATAGCTATAAGAATAGTTACAAAAGAAACATTGCTATATATAATACACCTTATTTCCGAGTAGACACGTCCAACTCACAGCTCTTTTTGAGTGCTCCCCACCCCCACCAGACACTTTTGCACATATTTCCGATATTGGGAGTACATCGAAATTGGGGAAGCAGCGTGAGTCTGATTAAAGTACCACCACACACATTTCTAGAGCCTTGAATAGGTGTCATTGCAGTCTGTCGCTGCAAAGAAAGAGGTTATCTCAGCCATTAGGGTTTGTTCAATGCTCTGTAAGCATAGTTCGAGCGCATCTCGCACTTTCACTCCCCATATACTCATCACCACCATCTAAGCAACTGTATCTGCGGTGTCTGATCTCTATATGCAGTTTGAAGACAACCTAGGGCAGGGTGCAGTCAATTTTTCCGCTCCTGTAGGCATTTAAGCATATATAGCCCCATAACATGCGGTAGTGTGTCACTTCAGTATCAAATATGTAGGGAAAATAGCTGAAAAAACTGGCTTGGAGAGAGGAGCCTCATGGAGACACGTCCTGTAGCTTCAAAGGCTAGCTCCACCCCCCCATCACTGTTGCCTTTTATCACATCAACACCTTCCACAAGTGGTCTCATTATATCTGCATTCACTCACTGACCATACTTTGTTTTTTTTATTATGTTGTGGCTCCTTTTGGTCACATCACATATATTCACTATTACACATATTTTTAGCATTATATATTCATTTCTCCACAGAATTCTTAACTTTATTATTTTATTCAGATCACTCCATACAAACATCACGCCCTCACAGCCAGTTTTGGCTTAGATGGTACCTTGGTTAAATCACAGCGATCACGCTTGTATTATAGTTAGTCTGTTTAACGTACATACATAGGAGTAGCCTACACCTTTGACAGGTTTTTCTATACATACGCCACATTTGTTTGGGTTAGAAAAATCCCCGCCTCTTGGAATAACACAACCTATTAGTGCATCCATATAAACAGGTGACGTAGGAGGGCATTGATCGAAGCTCCCATTGGGATTGGTAACAACCTTTACACTAACGGTCCAATCAGGTCCATTGACCAGTGATGTACCAATCGTCTAATACGATACAATGTATCTTTTGGGCCTCTATCACAACACGCCAACTAAAAAGTTATTAACATGCGGTGAATAAGCTGGGACCTCTATGACTAACACATTAATATAGAAACACAAGGGAAATCTATTAAACATGCTGATCACATAGCATCTGCAGCTAACAACGGTAGTAACCATGGCAACAAATTTGGGCTAGCCTGTTAGTTTATCATCAGAATGATTGTATCAGGTTGTTTCCATGTGATTTGAATAGTTTATCTAGGACTTCAATCCTACTATTGAATGCACCAATACTATGCAGACATAGGAACTGAATTGATCTAAAAATCCACAGGTGTGACAACTTGTGACTAATGAGATAAAGGGTGCTCTGATTGGTCTGTGTGCTAATTGTTAGGGGAGGGATTATACACACTTTTTCTGGGTAGCGTAGCCCTAAATAAGGGTCCAACTTATAACATGTTTTTATGCCTGATGAAGCGGTTGTAACCGTGAAACGTGTTGCATTCTTTTATGTATGCAGTATTTTTAGCATGAGTTGCTTTTAACTGTTTTTATTGTCCTATTAAACTGGTTTTGAAAGTTTTACACTTTAGCTCTCATTGCTGTGTGCATATTATACTACGCTACCTGGGGGTTTTGGCCCAACCTCACCTTTAACCCTTTGATTGCTTTCCTGGGGATTGAAGCAGCATCTGAGCCCAGCTGTCCATCTGAGGGTTACCTCACCATTGTATCCAGTACATTGCCCTGGTCCAGCTAGCTGGTCTGCTGCAGAAAACCAGCCTGTCTCTATTGGCACAAGTGGGTGCCTTTACATCATGTGAGTACCCTGTGCTATTCATGTTTTTAGACCTGGTTGGTTATTGATTCACACATACGGCGCCTCTTTCCTTGTCTTTGTTATACTCAGAACTGCCTACCTTTGGTGAAGCTAGAGAGCAGCCTGTTTCGAACGGATGTTATCCAAGTATCCAGCTTGATTAAAGAAATGCACTACATCAATAATACTCTCTCTGGGACTGGTTCATTATCAATATCCTATATGATACACCAGTATTTTGGTTTTGTATGTTAGAGAGAGATTGCATCGCATTGTTTTTTATATATACATGTGTTTTGTCTAAATATACCCTTGAGAGTCTGCATATCCATTTAGGATTTTTATTATAACTTATAGCGCCTCCTATATGGTGGTCTGACCCTTCCTTTATTCTATATAATCCACTTGAATAGCCTGTGATAACCCAATTATCATAAGCATTAACCCATTAGCAACTGCTTTACTTTCTGTGAAAAATAAGCACGTTAGAGCACTCACTTAAAAATACCTTTCATCCAGGTTTAAGGATAATTACATAAAATTTAACTTTTATTAAACTTCATTGAAAATATTTCTACATATGATGATAAAATAATAAAAAATCCAAAAAGGACAATTAATCTGTACAAGTCCACAATACCAAGCACATACTGAACAATATCATAAATAAAAACATCTAAGGTACAGTTATGGAGCAATTAGCAACGGTTGTCCCATTGTACATGTATCACCGAATACAACAGATCACTGTATAGCTGTGAGGACACAGTCCTCAAAAATCTATCTATACTCTCAGTGATACATGCATAATTGAAACTTGTTGGGTCAGTGCATCAAAGTACTGCAAAAATCACCTAAGAAAAGTAAAATCAAAAATAATCAAAATAAAATCAATATATTTAAACAGATTAAAGGGGCAGAAAACCCTCACTTTCTTTCATGAATTGGATAGATCATGTAATTTTAAACAACTTTCCAATTTACCTCTATTCTAAAATTTGCTTCATTCTCTTGTTATCCTTTGCTGAAGCAACAGCATTGCTCTACTGGCAACTATGTGAACACATCTAGTTAGCCAATCACAAGAGAAAAATGTGTGCAGGCACCAATCAGCAGCTAGCTCCCACTAGTGTGGGATATATGTGCATATTCTTTTCAACAAGGAGAGAACAAAGCACATTTGAAAATAGAGGGGGATTTTAAAGTGTCTTAAAATTACATGCTCTGTCTGAATCATGCAGGTTTAGTTTTGACTTTCCTGTCTCTTTAAGGAGAAAGCTTAGTGCGCATTTTGCCAAAGTCTTTTTCAAATGCAAACCGATCGCTTCTTACCTTGGTTTAAATAACTTTATCTACCTTTAAGGACACCCCCCAAAATTCACCTATCCGTGTTTAGGCCTTTCCTGTGTATGACATTGCTTGTACAACCAGACTGTGCTTATTGAACATGTCCACAATTTAACCTCTCACCACCTCAATACCTGCGCATTGCAAGGCTCTTATTGGAAGCTCCTAATTTTTATCCTCTCATGGACTGAATTCCTGTGTATATTCATTATGTTTAACCTCTCAATTTCATGGCTACATTCAGCCTTTAACTGCTTGAGTAAATGTGTGTGTTCAACCAATGCCACAAAGACCTAAACATACACCTGGCACTAGCTGTATAAATGCATGTGAATTTGGGGCTGGATTTTTTTTATGGATGAGATATACTGCAGGAAAGTTCTCTTCTGTGAAAGGCACAAGTTTGGGCACCATATCAAAAGGCAAGCTACTGAGTTTTGTCCATCACAAGTTTATCTTTCCTATTTGTGTATACATCTTGACAAAGTCTCTACTGGAACTGAAATGTGTTGCTCAGAATGTCAAACAAGTCTGTAAAACCTTACTGTATTAATGCAAAGGGTAGCTTTACAGAGGGATTGCTTTTCCAGTAACCCTGGATTGCCATTTTGCAAGTAAATTTTAGAGACATACCGCTTAAAACATCTGTTGTATATCTTATCTACTTTGCTGTGTCCATTTATGGATACATATTAGATATGTGCACGGGCAAAAAAAATTGTTTTGTCCGAAAGATTTGTTTTAGATGTTTTTTAAATGTTTGGTTTGGCCGAATTTGGTAAATGCAGGCATTCAGTTTGGACAAATATTGGATATGAGACCATTATTTCCAATAGGAAAAGCTAATATAAACAATCAATATAACAAACATTTTACGTTATAGGATTTGAACAATTAAAAGAACCTGTTTTTCAATGTTAAAAGGACATGCAACTCCTGATTGACTAAAATCAAACATATAGTGCCTGTCCGGCTGTCCCTAACATCAGTCATTAGTAATACTACGGCAGGATTAGACAGGGGACGATGAACAAATGAACGGTAAGACCCCCTGTACATCGTTACAATCAAAGGAGCATATTAACCAAACAATATAACTCCTCCCCCCATTTCTGCACCTTTTTTGATGCCAAACGTTATGAATGAATGAAGGAATCGATTTTGGCAAGCAATGATTTGTTTTTCGCATATTTCGTCCAATAATGAATTTAATTGATCATATCCTATTATATAAAAGGCCAAGTGTGTTTGTCCGAAGCTGTCATGCGCAGTAGAGACAGCTCGAGGACAAACACACCTGGCCTTTGAGTCCTATTCCCTTGCTGATCCTATCTGCGGCAGAAGTGGGCGTGACTGGGCGTGAGCGGGGGCATGACCGATGTGAAGGGGGCGTGACCGGGTGTACATGGCCATACATGGGGCGTGGTCAGACGTGAAGGGGCGTGGCCGGGCGGGGTCGCGAGATAGAGAGGGTAGACTGTGAGACAGAGAGGAGGGGAGAGAGAAGAGGAGAGAGAGAGAGGGGAGGGGTGAGAGAGAGAGGAGAGGGGGGAGAGAGGAGAGGATAGGGGGGAGAGAGGAGAGGAGAGGAAGGAGAGAGGAGAGGAGGGAGAGAGAGAGAGCAAAAGAGAGGGGGAGAGAGAGAGCAAAAGAGGGGGGAGAGAGAGAGAGCACAAAAGAGAGGGGGGAGAGAGCAAAAGAGCAAAAGAGGGGGAGAGAGAGCACAAAAGAGAGAGGGCAGAGAGAGAGGAGGGGGGAGAGAGAGAGGAGGGGGGAGAGAGAGAGGAGGGGGGGAGAGAGGAGGGGGGGAGAGAGAGAGGAGGGAGGTGAGAGGAGGGGGGAGAGAGGAGGGGGAGAGAGAGAAGAGGGGGAGAGAGGAGGGAGGGAGAGAGAGAGGAGGGGGGAGAGAGGAGGGGGGGGAGAGAGAGAAGGGGGGGGAGAGAGAGAGGAGGGGGGGGAGAGAGAGGAGGGGGAGAGAGAGTGGGGGAGAGAGAGGAAGGGGGAGAGAGATAGAGGAGGGGGGGAGAGAGAGAAAGGAGGGGGGAGAGAGAGAGAGGGAGAGATGATGGGGGGGAGAGAGAGAGAGGAGGGGGGAGAGAGAGAGAGAGGAGGGGGGGAGAGAGAGTGGTGGGTGGGAGAGAGAGGAGGGGGGAGAGAGAGAGGAGGGGTGAGAGAGAGGAGGGGGGAGAGAGAGAGGAGGAGGGGGGAGAGGGAGAGGAGGAGGGGGGAAAGAGAGAGTATTGGGGGGAGAGAGAGAGGAGGGGGGGGAGAGAGGAGGGGGGGGGAGAGAGAGAGGAGGGGGGAGAAAGAGAGGAAGGGGGAGAGAGAGAGGTGGGGGAGAGAGAGGAGTGGGGAGAGAGAGAGAGGAGGGGGAGAGAGAGAGAGAAAGGAGGGGGGAGGGAGAGAGAGAGAGAGAAAGGAGGGGAGAGAGAGAGAGGAGGGGAAAGAGAAGAGGGGAGAGAGAGAGGGGAGGGGGTGAGAGAGGAGAGGAGAGGGGGAGAGAGGAGAGGAGAGGGGGAGAGAGGAGAGGAGGGAGAGAGAGAGAGCAAAAGAGAGGGGGGAGAGAGAGAGCAAAAGAGGGGAGAGAGAGAGAGAGAGAGCACAAAAGAGAGGGGGGAGAGAGAGAGCAAAAGAGGGGGGAGAGAGAGCACAAAAGAGAGGGGGGAGAGAGAGAGAGCCAAAGAGAGGGGGAGGGAGAGAGTGCAAGGGGTGGGACCACTGTACTGCAGAAAATGGCCCGTGTGAACGGGCTTTAGGACTAGTATTAAATAACTCGGCAAATCATCAAAATTGACTCGATGCATCGGCAAAAGTCGGAATGCAAATCTTTAGTAGAGATAAACTCTCTTACACTTTAAAGAATTCACTGTGCAGAATTCCACCTGAAACAATAGAAAAATATAATATTCACATTTACATTAGAGAAAAAGTGTCCAAAGCAAATTATATATTTTAAAGGGACAGTCTAGTCCAAAAAAAACTTTCATGATTCACATAGGGCATGTAATTTTAAACAATTTTCCAATTTACTTTTATCACCAATTTTTCTTTGTTCTCTTGGTATTCTTAGTTGAAAGCTTAACCTAGGAGGTTCATATGCTAATTTCTTAGACCTTGAAGGCTGCCTCTTAAGAATGCATTTTAACAGGTTTTTCACCACTAGAGGGTGTTAGTTCATGTTTTTCATATAGATAACACTGTGCTCGTGCACGTGAAGTTACCTGGGAGCCATCACTGATTGGCTAAACTGCAAGTCTGTCAAAAGAACTGAAATAAAGGGGCAGTCTGCAGAGGCTTAGATACAAGATAATCACAGAGGTAAAATAAATATAAATATAACTGTGTTGGTTATGCAAAACTAGGGAATGGGTAAAAAAAAGGGATTATCTATCTTTTAAAACAATAACAATTCTGGTGTAGACTGTCCCTTTAAAATCTTTACTAGGTATAATTAAATATTTATGGGAATTCCAGTTCTTATTAGAAACAAATCTATAGAAACATATAGAATAGTGGCAGCGCAAAGAAATTTAAATTGCTTTCTTGAGATATTTCAACTTCATTTTTTTATTTTTTTTTACACCTGCTGTGACCAGCTACATATATAATTAAACTCAGCAGCGTAAATATAAAGCGTTAATAACAACATAATTATACTTTTTCGTGACGCTCAAATCTAGTTCTTTTCTTTAGAGATTAATGCAATTGCTAAATAATTACCGGACTAATTTGAGATTTTTGTTTTTCGAAAGTATTTATATCAGCAACATTTTGTGAGTAAATACTAATGGCTGCAGTTCTCATACATTATACCTGTCTATGTAATATTATTGCTATTATTATGAATTTTTTATTATTATTTACTTGCAATGTTGTAAAATATTCTAGATATACAAGAAGTACAATGGGCTGGCAATTGCAGTGACTAATTCTTAGGTTGCCAAAAATAAGGCAGACCATGGAATAAAAAAAAAATTAACATAGGAAATTGACACATTATACAGAAGTTACTGATAAAATATTACACTTTATTTTACAATTTCATACAGTTTCATACAACACAATTCTTTATTCAAATCATCTTTAGTCACACAGTCTAGCTTAAAGGAACAGTGTACAGTAAAAAAGTTTTTCTTATGACTTGTTATTACTAGCTGCAGCGTAAAAAATGTATGAACATTTGCTTTTATGTTTATTTTTCTATATGAAATATCTGGTTTTGTGCTTTGAAACCATAACCTTTTCAAATGGGTGGAGCTTGCAGAGAAATCAGATCTCCTTATTGTATCACTTTCTGTACACACACATGGTTCTTTATATTATCTTTCACCTAGATTATGAGTTTTGTCGTTAATGTTGTGCGGTGCTAACGAGCAGTTTTCCCTCACTGCTCACCTACAGACAACGCTGGTATTTACAAACCCGGCGTTAGCCGCAAAAAAGCAAAATTTAGCTCCACATCTCACCTCAATACCAGCGATGCTTACGGTAGCGGTGAGCTGGCAAAATGTGCTCATGCATGATTTCCCCATAGGAATCAATGGGGCAGAGCCGGCTGAAAAAAAACCTAACACCTGCAAAAAAGCAGTGTAAAGCTCCTAACGCAGCCCCATTGATTCCTATGGGGAAATGCTTTTAATGTCTACACCTAACATCCTAACATGATCCCTGAGTCTAAACACCCCTTGTTTGTAAATTGCCCTCATTCTTGAGGGATACCAAACATCTGCTTAACTCAGTAAAAGAAATAACCTGGAAGGAGGGGTATAGCTGGCTCACCATTGATGTGGTGAGCCTCTACTCCTCCATACCACATGAAAATGGCTTAAAGGCCATCAAAGAAATGATGGATCTCTTTAGTGACTATGAGGATACTCTGAAAGAATATATTGTAAGAACTGTTCACTTTCTGCTGACCCATAACTATTTTGAATTTGAGGGCAAGTTCTATCTGCAGAGGCGTGGGACAGCAATGGGGGCTAAATTTGCCCCAGCTTAAGCCAACCTATTTATGGGATGGTGGGAGCTGTCCCACGTCTATGCAGATGGAAATCCCCACAGAGAGTCGTTGATGGGGTACAAACGCTATATCGACGACCTCCTGTTTATATGGACAGGGTCTAAAGCAGAGAGTGAACAGTTTGTAGCCTATCTCAATAACAATCAAGTGGGTCTTGAATTTACTTCCCAGTTTGGAGGGAATAGGATTGACTATCTTGATGTAACACTGGAGGGAGATACAGGCATTGGATGTATATCTACCTCACTATATACCAAACCAATATCTGCAAATTCCCTTTTGCATGCGAAGAGCTGTCACCCCAAACACATGCATTATGGGGTGTCCAAAGGGGAAATGATAAGGATTAGACGTAACTGCTCAGAGGAAGGCACTTTTCTCAAAGAAAGTAGAAATTTAATTGTCAAATTGAGAGCTAGAGGCTACCCAGAGAATAGCATCATGAGAGCTTATAATGATGTTAGAGACATACCTAGGGAAGAATTACTTAAACCTAAAATGTCAAAAATGAAATGTAAGAGAAATGAGAAAAGTACCAGCCACAAGAGTCAAACTGGAGGAATTACATTTGTGACTACCTATACCAATCAATACAATAGTATTTGCAACATTATTAGAAAGAATTTACCAATTTTGAAAGCTGATAATGTATTGAAAAATGTGGTTGAAGAGGGGTGCAAGTTTGTGTCCAAAAGAAATGTTACCATTGGTAATATGGTGTCCCCCAGTGTTTTGAAGAAACCTAAGAAAAGCAGTAGCTGGCTCACTTGTAAAGGGCACTACAGATGTGGTACACGTAGCTGTGTAGCATGTGACCTTACACAGACAAGTAAGGTATTTCAATCTTCCAGTACCCACAAGGTCTTTAATTGTAGCTTTTGTACAAATTGCAGATCAGACCATGCCATATATATGGTGACATGCACAGCCTGTGAGAAACAGTATATAGGATGCACTTCCAGAGAGACAAGAGTTAGGATCAAAGAACATCTATATGACATAGACAAAGAAAGAGCCACAACAGGGGTCTCAAAACATTTCATATTTGAACATGGGGGAGATACCAGTACGTTTACCTGGATGATTATTGACTTGGTAATGAAACAGCCCAGGGGTGGCAATAGGGTACATGCCCTTTTCAGAAAAGAGGCCTACTGGATTTTTATGCTTAGGACGCGTAAACCAAATGGCCTAAACATAGATGGAGATATTATCAATTTCTGGGAGTAAAAATATGTAGTAAGATGGGACATATATAGTAATCGGGTATCATGTTGAGAACAACAATTACCAATCATTCACTCTATACTAAACACAAATAAAAGGAAAATGTCAGGGTATAGGCAGTGTCCAGCACAAAATAAGGATTGAGGTATCAACTTGTTTACATGCATGTACAATATATATACATATACTTATTGTTCTAGTAGATATGCAGTACTGAACATGATTAAGATGGATCTAAAGTATATAGCATGTTTAGAAGTAAAGAAGCTACATTGTAGCCAGTTAGGGGTTTATTTCTCTATAACATTGTGTTTCCCCTTTATAATGTCATTGATGATATGTATCTGCTGTCCCTTTAAGCCTCCATGCTACAATTTTCAGTGAAGAAATAGGCAACCAATGAGAATGTGAGGGAGCGTATTTAAGCTCCACAGGTGCTAGTCAGATTAAGTCTATGAATAAGGCTAGATAGCCGAAACGCGTCAGACTGACGGATTTCTCACTGAACTTTTATGGATTTTAACATGTGTGCCGTGGAATTTTAAACAAACTTCAATAAAGGATAAGTTTTAACTTTTGATGTGCAGTTATCATTTGACTTTCACCCCTAATATTACACTTATTAACCCCTAATCTGCCGCTCCCAACATCGCTGACACCTACATTATAATATTAACCCCTAATCTGCCGCTCCGGACACCACCGCCACCTATATTATACTTATGAACCACTAATCTGCCGACACCTACATTATATTTATTAACCCCTAATCTGCCGCCCCCAATGTCGCCGCAACCTTACTACACTTATTGACCCCTAATCTGCCGCCCCCAACGTCGCCCCCACTATATTAAAGTTATTAACCCCTAAACCTAAGTCTATCCCTAACCCTAACACCCCCCTAACTTAAATATAATTTAAATAAATCTAAATAAAATTACTATTATTACCTAAATAATTCCTATTTAAAACTAAATACCTATAAAATAAACCCTAAGATAGCTACAATATAACTAATAGTTACATTGTAGCTAGCTTAGGGTTTATTTTAATTTTTCAGGCAACTTTGTATTTTATTTTAACTAGGTACAATAGTTATTAAAAAGTTATTAACTATTTAATAGCTACCTAGTTAAAATAAAGACAAATTTACCTGTAAAATAAATCCTAACCTACGTTACAATTACACCTTACACTACACTATAATTAAATAAATTCCCTAAACTAAATACAATTAATTATAATTTAAAACAATTATCTAAAGTACAAAAAAAAGCCACTAAATTACAGAAAATAATAAAATAATTACAAGTTTTTAAAACTAATTACACCTAAACTAATCCCCCTAATAAAATAAAAAAGCCCCCCAAAATAATAAAAATCCCTACCCTATAATAAATTACAAATAGCCCATTAAAGGGCCTTTTGCGGGGCATTGCCCCAAAGTAATCAGCTCTTTAACCTGTAAAAAAAAAAGTACAATACCCCCTCAACATTAAAACCCACCACCCACACACCCAATCCTACTCTAAAACCTACCCAATATCCCTTTAATAAAACCTAACACTAACCCCTTGAAGATCACCCTACCTTGAGAAGTCTTCACCCAGCCAGGCCGAAGTCATCAACGAAGCTGGGCGAAGTGGTCCTCCAGACGGGCAGAAGTCTATACTAAATTACAAATAGCCCTTAAAAGGGCCTTTTGCGGGGCATTGCCCCAAAGTAATCAGCTCTTTTACCTGTAAAAAAAAGTACAATACTCCCCCAACATTAAAACCCACCACCCACACACCCAACCCTGCTCTAAAACCCACCCAATACCTCCTTAATAAAACCTATCACTAACCCCTTGAAGATCACCCTACCTTGAGAAGTCTTCAAGTATGAGGAATGGGGTAACCAGGCGCCAACTCACGGAGGCTAGGTGTAGTAAAATCAGATTATAAAATTTCCAAAATTTATTGCTACGCAAAGACAATAACAACAATAAAAACAATAAAAACTTCTAGTTCATGGATCCAAGACTAATTACAGTATCACAGATTATTACAGTATATACAATGAAATATATAATGAAATAAATAAAATTAGTACAATAAAATAAATGGGTCTAAGCAGAGGACATGTATTGAAAAACAATCCTCAAATATTAACCTTTAAACTTGAGTGAAATCTGCTGTGATCAGAGGTTATAAATAATGTCCACAAAGTGAGGTCCAGTGGAATTGATCTGTATCTCAGATTAATTTGTGATAAAGTCAAAACTCAAACATCAGATCTTCAATATGTGTCCAAAAATAGTGTCCCAAGTTGTAATCCAAAATAATATGAAAAAATAAAAATTTAAATTAAAAATAAACCAACTGGATTTGCACAAAAATTCCAATGTGATGGATATAGGTGAAAAATTGGGTGAAAAAACAATATATAGTGTGCGCAATGTCAATAGGTACACAAAACCTCAGCACCAAAAACAGATAGACTCCAACTGACAGTTCCTGAAGATAAAAAAGTGTGTTGTATTCTTGTACCTTTAAAAGCAGGGGATTCAACTCACAAAAATGGCGAAAAAGCCATGATGGGAAAATGTGAAAAAACACACAAAAACACAAAAATTACAATGTGAAATACCTGTGGAATAAAAGAAATAGATACAATGTGTAGCAGGTTTATAAATGGGTGCTCCAATAAAATGAGGCTTACCAGTACAAGGTCTACGCGTTTCGGCCCCTCTAGGCCTTTATCAAGACTGATTACTTGCACTCATTGATAGCCTTTTATAGCTATTACTTGTAAGTGACCAGAAGTTGATGTTTATGTTACTTCCGGTTTCGTTGTTGAATGAAAGTGTAAATAATTCCCTTCTTAGAGTCCCTATTTTAATAGAGCCCTATATAGTAATGATATGTTCTATATATGTACTTCAAGGGATGAATTAGGTGTGTTAGTGATATTAGAAAAGAGATTTTTTAGCCTCCGTATACTCTTGACGTCACTTCCGGTCAGGGAAGGCTGCCGTGAATCGCAGCTTTATTTCAAATGTATACTATATTAGATTGTTCTACTGACAGTCAAATTTATATTGATAAAGTGGTGTCATTTATCATAATTTTCTAATTCGTATTACGATCTTTACTTGTTTTTAACAATGCCGTTTTTCGGGCTATCCCATTGGTTGTTTTTGACAGTGCCGAATTTCAGACTATCCCATTGGTTATGACGTCACCGTTAGCCACACCGGTGATAGGATATATTCGGGGGGGTGTATTCCTTAATTATTATGTATTTAGAAATATATATTCCTTAATTCATTATTATATTTAATGAATAATCGATTGAGGGAGCTTATCTTGCTTGTAATATCGCTTTTTGAGTACTTGTAATATCGCTTTTTAATTAAATCTTAAGTTCAAATATTAAAAGGTGTAAATGTGATGTTTCTTCGGTTCATCGCTTTGGTTTTTTTCTTTCTTTCAATTAGTGTGAAATTATATAAAGACATTTTTCTTCTGAGAGCTACGATGAGTTTGTATTATCTTGCATAATAGAGCTCAAATCTTAATAAGAGAAAGTTTACCCAGCCGGACCGAAGTTATCAACGAAGCAGGGTGAAGTGGTCCTCCAGATGGGCAGAAGTCTTCATCCAAGCCGGCCAGAAGAGGTCCTGAAGATGGGCAGAAGTCTTCATCCAGGCGGCATCTTCTATCTTCATCCATCCAGCGCAGAGTGGCTCCATCTTCAAGACATCCGACATGGAGCATCCTCTTCCAATGAAGTCCAACTGAAGAATGAAGGTTCCTTTAAATGACGTCATCCAAGATGGCATCCCTTGAATTCCGATTGGCTGATAGAATTCTGTCAGCCAATTGGAAATTAAGGTAGAAAAAATCTTATTGGCTGATGCAATCAGCCAATAGTATTGAAGTTCAATCCTATTGGCTGATCCAATCAGCCAATAGGATTGAGCTGGCATTCTATTGGCTGATTGGATCAGCCAATAAAATGCGAGCTCAATCCTATTGGCTGATTGCATCAGCCAATTGGATTTTTTCTACCTTAATTCCGATTGGCCAATAGAATTCTATCAGCCAATCGGAATTCAAGGGATGCCATCTTGGATGATGTCATTTAAAGGAACCTTCATTCTTCAGTTGGACTTCATTGGAAGAGGATGCTCCGCGTCGGATGTCTTGAAGATGGAGCCGCTCCGCGCCGGATGGATGAAGATAGAAGATGCCATCTGGATGAAGACTTCTGCCCATCTGGAGGACCTCTTCTGGCCGAAGACTTCTGCCCGTCTGGAGGACCACTTCGCCCAGCTTCGTTGATGACTTCGGCCTGGCTGGGTGAAGACTTCTCAAGGTAGGGTGATCTTCAAGGGGTTAGTGTTAGGTTTTATTAAAGGGGTATTGGGTAGGTTTTAGAGTAGGATTGGGTGTGTGGGTGGTGGGTTTTAATGTTGAGGGGGTATTGTACTTTTTTTTTTACAGGTTAAAGAGCTGATTACTTTGGGGCAATGCCCCGCAAAAGGCCCTTTAATGGGCTATTTGTAATTTATTATAGGGTAGGGATTTTTATTATTTTGGGGGGCTTTTTTATTTTATTAGGGGGATTAGATTAGGTGTAATTAGTTTTAAAAACTTGTAATTATTTTATTATTTTCTGTAATTTAGTGTTTTTTTTTCATACTTTAGATAATTGTTTTAAATTGTAATTAATTGTATTTAGTTTAGGGAATTTATTTAATTATAGTGTAGTTTTAGGGGTAATTGTAACGTAGGTTAGGATTTATTTTACAGGTAAATGTTTCTTTATTTTAACTAGGTAGCTATTAAATAGTTAATAACTATTTAATAACTGTTGTACCTAGTTAAAATAAATACAAAGTTGCCTGTAAAATAAAAATAAACCATAAGCTAGCTACAATGTAACTATTAGTTATAGTGTAGCTATCTTAGGGTTTATTTTATAGGTAAGTATATAGATTTAAATAGGAATTATTTAGTGAATTGTAGTAATTTTATTTAGATTTATTTAAATTATATTTAAGTTAGGGGGGGTTAGGGTTAGACTTAGATTTAGGGGTTGTTTTAAATTGTAATTAATTGTATTTAGTTTAGGGAATTTATTTAATTATAGTGTGGTGTTAAGTGTAATTGTAACGTAGGTTAGGATTTATTTTACAGGTAAATTTGTCTTTATTTTAACTAGGTAGCTATTAAATAGATATTAACTATTTAATAACTATTATACCTAGTTAAAATAAATACAAAGTTGCCTGAAAAATAAAAATAAACCCTAAGCTAGCTACAATGTAACTAATAGTTATATTGTAGCTATCTTAGGCTTTATTTTATAGGTAAGTATTTAGTTTTAAATAGGAATTATTTAGTGAATTGTAGTAATTTTATTTAGATTTATTTAAATTATATTTAAGATGGGGGGGTAGGGTTAGGGTTAGACTTAGATTTAAGGGTTAATAACTTTAATATAGTTGCGGCGACATTAAGGGCGGCAGATTAGGGGTTAATAAATGTAGGTAGGTGTCGGCGATGTAAGGGATGGCAGATTAGGGGTTAATAAAATTTAACTAGTGTTTGCGATGCGGGAGTGCGGCGGTTTAGGGGTTAATATATTTTTTATAGTGACGGCAATGTCCAGTTCGGCAGATTAGGGGTTAAACATTTTTATTTAGTGTTTGTGATGTGGGGGGGATCGGTTTAGGGGTTAATAGGTAGGTTATGGGTGTTAGTGTACTTTTTAGCACTTTAGTTAAAAGTTTTATGTTACGGCGTTAGCCCATAAAACTCTTAACTACTGACTTTTAAATGCGGTATCAGTCTTGATAGGAGAGGCTGTACCGCTCACTTTTGGTTAGACTCGTAATATCGGTGTTATGCAAGTCCCATAGAAAATATAGGATACGCAATTGGCGTAAGTGGATTTGCGGTATTTTCGAGTCTGACCAAAAAAGTGAGCGGTACACCTGTCATTTTAAGACTCGTAATACCAGCGGGCGTTAAAAAGCAGCATTAGGACCTCTTAACGCTGCTTTTTAACCCTAACGCACAACTCGTAATCTAGCCGAAAGTTTGTAAACCAAGGCCCTGATATTAAAAACATCATCAGACCCACAAGAAATTGCCTTTTTGGCCTTGACAGTCTTGCAGTCCATGGGTCTAGTGATATATTCTAAACAGTCAATAAAAAGAAGTAACTCCAGTCTTGGATAAATTTGTTTAAAAGGAGACCATTATTTTCTTACATGGTCCAAAGTACAGAAAACAATGACAGTCAAGGCTAAGGACCCGGTATAGGCCTGAAACATTGTTGTTTTCTGTACTTTGGACCATGTAAGAAAATAAAGGCCCCTTTTTAAATAAATTTATCCAAGGCTGGAGTTACTTCTTTTTATTGACAGTTTATAAGAAGGAGGCTAACTCTGAGCTCCGCGTCTGGAGTTGAAGAAAGTGGCACTATTCCCTAAACTTCTCAATCTATAGCTATATTCCAAACAAGCTGCAGACTGAACATTTCTGTTCCAACAAGTGGCGATGTCTCTCATAGTAACTAATAGGTATAGCAGCTCATTGGCTCTTAGCTGCAATTTTGGTGGAGAGGGGGCTGTTTTCAAAGTGTGTTTACACAACATAGAATGTGCGTTCACAAAAGCAAAAAATTGTTTTGGTGTATTAACTCTTCAAATTATTCATATGTAAAGTAAGTTTCACTGTATATTCACTAGATTTGTTCCACTGGAAATTCTTGCCACTGAAATTCTGGAGAGGCTGAGATGGCTGAAAAGGTGCATGCAAGATGGACGACAGTGCTTTTAATGTTACACACTCATGGCGATATTTCACCATTAAAATACAAGTTATTGGATAGAGAAGGTGTATATCCTGCACAAAAAACAGATGGGGAAGGGGGATGGGGGATGCCTCTAGCTCTCCTCGATGGGTACCCTAGCGTGCCCAATGTGTAAAGATATATGCAAGGTAGAGGTGAGCGCCAAAAGAAGGCTGAGGGTAGGGTAGGGGACGCCAAAATAGGCTAAGATAAGCTGGTAGAATGTAAAATTGAAAATTACAAATTATTTATTCCATACAATAATTATTCCATACAATATTATATTATAATATTATTATTATAATTATTGTATGGAATAAATAATTTGTAATTTTCAAATACAAGTTATTCCCATGTAATGTCCATGACACTCCCACAAAATGCCTACATATTTGTGATGTCTGAGATCTACTTTGTTAATAAAGACAAAAAATAAATAAAAACACTTCCCTAGCTGCAGATGGAGAATTGTGGGTATCTGATAGATGTATCGTTTTCCATGATACTTGTTTCATTTATCTGTATTGTATTTTACAATGTTATAATATGTATGTAAAGTCTTGTGATTGTAAAAATAATTTATTTTGCCTTTGGCGTCTTTTTCTTTTTTTAGGAAGAAGATGTTGTGTTTGTGATATTAATATTTTATTATTTATGTCAAAGTTATTGCCAAAATAAGTTCTTACTGTTCGGAACATGCTATACTTATAATATTGAGACCACACTATAAGAACACATATGTTAAAAATGTGATTTCTCAGAGCATAGCCTAACCCATTTTGACAATGTATTGTATACATGTTCTTAACCCTGCTCAAACTCTCTCAGCATAACAAAAAAATATAAAAAAAAGTAATCCTACATAGAATTTCACAAAATATATAACATATTTTTACAATCTCCTGATTCTCCCATTCTTAAGGCTCCATTTAAGAGGCAAGAAATGTAGCTTCGAAGCACCTTCGGCTGCAGGCTCATACAAGTGAGCCTGCAGGCGAGAGTCAAGAAGCAGTGGTCATCAGACTAGCCCTTGCTATGGCGATCAGTTCATAGCTATAAGGACAAGAAACCCCTCATTTGAATTGTGAAATCTCCCTCTTTCAAATGTTGGGTCTTAGAATATATTATTATGCTGTGGGGGATTTTAACAAGTGTCAGAACTGCCACATTAGATTCAAAATTGAGAGGTATTTGTTATCGTTATGACAATCAGTTGGTCCACTTATTTAAAAGATCAGGATATCTGCTTTCAAATGAGTCTCAAGTTTATTTATGTATTGTGGGATCATAGGGGATACCCCTGTAATGGACTAAATACTAATGGTTTTATCAGGTGGTCACCAGATAACCATCTTGGTATCTGACCCCCTCCATTGAAACAGTGGTCTTGCCTCTTTCAAAAGAGAGGTCACTTGGCACCTTGTAGTACATATTTTTATTTTTATATTTTTATATATTTTATATATTTTTATAGCCCAGAGGACTGTATAATTGACTTAAACAGACAGGTGATTGCTATTTCTATGACAAACATCTGCTATTTAAAGGGGAATTTGACCACTCATTTGATTAGGAACTCTTTCATGTGAGTATTGAGTGTATGTGTGCTGTATGCTGTCTTTAGGGGATAAAGGTACCTTTAAGGCCACTGTAGCCCATACAGTAAATATATAAGAAAGGTGAATGGCATGAAAATGGCAGTGACAGGAGCATAAGACCCCACACTAGAAAGAGGAAGTCCCCCCTCTTTTAAACTGGGTTCTTATACCCCTTTGTGTTTTATGTGGGTGAAACAAGGTCTAGTAAATATTTACTTCTTCTTAAACGTTTTTGGTGCTTCACAAGCTGCTAGATTTGGATCTTGTATTGACCACGTTTCATAATATGGTACTTACTTATTGTCTGACTTTTATAGTTTATAAATGACTTGAAGAGCTACCTGCTGGGCAATTGAACTCCTACCTTTTTACCTCTATCATACTTATGCATGAACAGATTACTTATCTGGCCTATTAGTATTCTGTTTCTATCGACTGCATTATTAATACATTTTATAAGGAAATTAAAATATTGGCTGGTACCTGTCTTTGTTATAGAGCAAAATAATAAAAGTACAAAAACAAAATGGCGATGAGGGGAATAGAGAAAGCAAGAGGAGCAGCGTGACAGAGAAAAAATTTGGAAGGAGAGAGGGACAAAGAGACAGACAAAAACATTCAGGGCTAGATTAGAAGTGGAGCGCTATTTAGCAATTTCTCTATAGTGCTAATTGCGCTAGAAGTAAACTTCTTGTGTGTGTCCAGTTGCACTGGCATTACGAGTTGAAAGTAAAAGTTATCACTCTTACCCAATGCACGCAAAAAGCCGAACTTACAATATGGTGTGCACGTTCACATATTCCCCCAAAGAAGTCAATAGAGAAAAAAAGGTGGAAAAAACCCCCACTCGTGTGAAAATCCGATTGCATATTCTCATGTGCGCTAACCTGACATGAAAATATGAATATTTCACATTGCGCAATATGTTCTATTTATTCATAAATACATATTTCTTTATATGATGGTATTTTGGTACAATATATATCTATACCTATACATATATTATATATATATATATATATATATATATAAAATTATATATGGGTATAAAAATATATATATATATATATATATATATATATATATATATATATATATATAAATATCTATTTATAAACACGAACATATTCCCCCATGTGCAGAACATTGGAATGTGAAATATTTACAACAAATACACAGTATAAATATGTTTTTTCATGTTTTCATCAACTTAACTTCTATATATGTCTATATAAGTGTACATATGCCTGTAAATAAATATCTACACATATAAATACATATGTACACACACACATATATACACTGTGTGCAGAATTATTAGGCAAATTAGTATTTTGACCACATCATCCTCTTTATGCATGTTGTCTTACTCCAAGCTGTATAGGCTTGAAAGCCTACTACCAATTAAGCATATTAGGTGATATGCATCTCTGTAATCAGAAGGGGTGTGGTCTAATGACATCAACACCCTATATCAGGTGTGCATAATTATTAGGCAACTTCCTTTCCTTTGGCAAAATGGGTCAAAAGAAGGACTTGACAGGCTCAGAAAAGTCAAAAATAGTGAGATATCTTGCAGAGGGATGCAGCACTCTTAAAATTGCAAAGCTTCTGAAGCATGATCATCGAACAATCAAGCGTTTCATTCAAAATAGTCAACAGGGTCGCAAGAAGCGTGTGGAAAAACCAAGGCGCAAAATAACTGCCCATGAACTGAGAAAAGTCAAGCGTGCAGCTGCCAAGATGCCACTTGCCACCAGTTTGGCCATATTTCAGAGCTGCAACATCACTGGAGTGCCCAAAAGCACAAGGTGTGCAATACTCAGAGACATGGCCAAGGTAAGAAAGGCTGAAAGACGACCACCACTGAACAAGACACACAAGCTGAAACGTCAAGACTGGGCCAAGAAATATCTCAAGACTGATTTTTCTAAGGTTTTATGGACTGATGAAATGAGAGTGAGTCTTGATGGGCTAGATGGATGGGCCGTGGCTGGATTAGTAAAGGGCAGAGAGCTCCAGTCCGACTCAGACGCCAGCAAGGTGGAGGTGGAGTACTGGTTTGGGCTGGTATCATCAAAGATGAGCTTGTGGGGCCTTTTCGGGTTGAGGATGGAGTCAAGCTCAACTCCCAGTCCTACTGCCAGTTTCTGGAAGACACCTTCTTCAAGCAGTGGTACAGGAAGAAGTCTGCATCCTTCAAGAAAAACATGATTTTCAGGCAGGACAATGCTCCATCACACGCGTCCAAGTACTCCACAGCGTGGCTGGCAAGAAAGGGTATAAAAGAAGAAAATCTAATGACATGGCCTCCTTGTTCACCTGATCTGAACCCCATTGAGAACCTGTGGTCCATCATCAAATGTGAGATTTACAAGGAGGGAAAACAGTACACCTCTCTGAACAGTGTCTGGGAGGCTGTGGTTGCTGCTGCACGCAATGTTGATGGTGAACAGATCAAAACACTGACAGAATCCATGGATGGCAGGCTTTTGAGTGTCCTTGCAAAGAAAGGTGGCTATATTGGTCACTGATTTGTTTTTGTTTTGTTTTTGAATGTCAGAAATGTATATTTGTGAATGTTGAGATGTTATATTGGTTTCACTGGTAAAAATAAATAATTGAAATGGGTATATATTTGTTTTTTGTTAAGTTGCCTAATAATTATGCACAGTAATAGTCACCTGCACACACAGATATCCCCCTAAAATAGCTATAACTAAAAACAAACTAAAAACTACTTCCAAAACTATTCAGCTTTGATATTAATGAGTTTTTTGGGTTCATTGAGAACATGGTTGTTGTTCAATAATAAAATTAATCCTCAAAAATACAACTTGCCTAATAATTCTGCACTCCCTGTATATATATATACACACACATACATATCCATCTTTAGACATGTATCTGTATGTATCTCAATGTTAAAAGCCCTTTGGCTGCTTTTTTTTTCTTCTAACACCTGAGAACCCTTCTAACTTTTTTGTGCAATATTTTTTTGTAATATTTTTTATTAGATGGTGTTATGAGTGTAACTATACTTCATAATGTATTTTTTTATGGGCAAGATTACAAGTCGCACGGCAAATCAGTTGCGAAAACACTGCACCCATTTTGGCTTTTTCGCATTTGAGGTTGCGCAGCTATTACAATTTGCAAAATAACTTATTTTGCTCAAGCGTTAAGCCGCGTAATGCAAACAGCCATATCACGTGCGCGTTCACGTATTCCCCACAGAAGTCAATAAAGAAGACAAAGAAAAAAAACACACAGAAACCCTATGTTGCGCAAAGCCCTTGACATATTCTTCTCGAAAAGTGTACATGCAAAATGTGAATATTTCATATTGCGAAAATGTTTTTGTAACGGAATATGTTTTATTTATTTCTAAATAAATATTTCTCTATATATGTGATGATTTTTGGACTGATATATCTATTTATAGCGAGATATGGATATGAATTTATATATATATATGTCTATATATTTTAAGATCTATAAGCCAATATCTCTTTGAAAATCCATCTGAGGTATTATTTAATGTGCATAACATTGTAGTGTAAAATATTTTCATTATCTAAGTTAAACTTATGTCTATACATATTCAGTAAATGCATGTTTCTCTATGTATGTGTATGTATGTCAATGTAAAATCCCTGCGTCAGCTTTTTTTTTCTAACACCCACAATCTCCTATCTTTGAGTCTTTATAACTTTTGTGTGCAATACTTTTTTTACAATAATTTTTATTAGACAGTGTTAATATAAGTGTAACTGTACTTTGTAATGTATTTTTGAAGTGTTTCGTGAAACTTTTATGTTGTGCAAAACTGTTAACTACAGCTCTTTGAGCGCAGAAAGGATTGTTGCGTAAAAGGCGAATGCACGTGCGCAATTGTGATTTTTCAAAACTTGTAATAGCTGCGAAATGGAAAGTGATTGCGAAAAAACCATATCGCACGCGAAAAAGTCATAGTGCCCAATGTGTTTTGTGCAACTTTTTTCTTTTACCAACAGTTAACAGTTAACAGTCTGTAATCGTGGTAATCATTCTAGCCTAAATCTTGATTGCACTCAAGCGATTGCATTTACTTTAAACGCTTACGCACAAATGTTTGCGCTCCACTCGTAATCTTCCCTTATTATGTTGCTTTTTTGTGGTATAAGTATGTAATAGATAATGTTTTTTTGTACTAGTAAGCCTCTGGCATAGGTTTCCACCCCTGTATGTTATAATGAGAGTGCAAATCTGATGAAAAGGGAGAATTTTTTTTACAACTCTATTCTCTACCTTGTAGGGGAGTATTGACTAAATTGAAAATAAAGAAGACAACATATCTCAGCTTTTTCATTGTTTAGATGTGTGGTTGAATCACATACATTATATATATATATATATATATATATATATATATATATATATATATATATATATATATATATATATATATATATATATATATATATATATTATACACACACTTATACAGTACACACACACTTGTATATAATATGTAACATTAATGTGGTTTATAGGTACTCCTGTGTGAATAAATGCTACACTCTAAGAGGTTGTGCTTCATGCACACCTATCCTTTTTTTTTGTCTTGGTGAGGGCCAAAGGGGTTGAGTTTGGGGAGTTGTCAGGGGTGGGGTTTTATTCACCAACAACCTTAAAGGGACATAATCCCATATGATAAATTATATGAAAGTGATGCAGCATAACTGTAAAAAGCTGACAAGAAAATGTCACATGAACATCACTATATAAAAGAAAATGTAGATATTTTACTCATCCTCATCTTTGGTATGTGCTATAATATATATATATATATATATATATACACATTCTGATGAAGAGGATTATATCTCCGAAAACGTTACAATAAATGTTGTTGTTTTTTGTGCAAGTCCTGTGAGTGCATTCGTCTTTAGGTATATTCGATCATATTTTGGTCTGAAGATTGCAGCACTATAAATATATATATATATATATATATATATATATATATATATATATATATATATATACATAAATGTGTCTGTCCACTGTATACAGCATGACAATAGTGATGAATAGAGCTTTAATTAATCAATACCATGTATATAAATACACGTTTAACATTTCTCAGTGTTTCTCAGAGTGTTTTTGCACATAGACTGTTTTCAAGTAGTGTTGGAAAACTTAAAAATATGTCCATAATGCCCTTTTTGAGGATTTATCAAGTGCCTCGAGGTGTTAAATTTGTGGATTGTGATCACACAGCACTTTTTTGCTCCATAGTAACATAGTAACAGTATACCACACAATTAGGTCTTTTATTGAGGAGCTGAAAAACCAATCACATGTGCAGGAAATAGCCGAAATTTGTGATTGTGTTGAATCAAAAAGTGGACTTTTCAGACAGAGAAAGATTTGAAAATGCCTCAGCTGACAGATTGTAATAAATCACCATATTATTTACAGTATCCCACAAAAGTGAGTATACCCCTCACATTTTTGCTACAATGCAAAGTAGAAAGTGTACAGCCTGTATAACAGTGTAAATTTGCTGTCCTCTCAAAATAACTCAACACATAGCCATTAATATTGAAACCATTGGCAACAAAAGTTAGTACACCCCTAAGTGGAAATGTCCAAATTGGGCCCAATTAGCCATTTTTCCTCCCCGGTGTCATGTGACTCGTTAGTGTTACAAAGTCTCAGGTGTGAATGGGGAGCAGGTGTGTTAAATTTGGTGTTATCGCTCTCACACTTTCTCATACTGTTCACTGGAAGTTAAACATGGCATCTAATGGCAAAGAACTCTCTGAGGATCTGAAAAAAAAATTGCTGCTCTACATAAAGATGGCCTAGGCTATAAGAAGATTGCCAAGACCCTGAAACTGAGCTGCAGCACGGCAGGCAAGACCATACAACGGTTTCACAGGACAGGTTCCACGCAGAACAGGACTCTCCATGGTCGACCAAAGAAGTTGAGTGCACGTGTTCAGCATCATATCCAGAGGTTGTCTTTGGAAAATAGACGTATGAGTGCTGCCAGCATTGCTGCAGAGGTTGAAGAGGTGGGGGGTCTGCCTGTCAGTGCTCAGACCATATGCCGCACACTGCATTAAATTGGTCTGCATGGCTGTCGTCCCAGAAGGAAGCCTCTTCTAAAGATGATGCACAAGAAAGCCTGCAAACAGTTTGCTGAAGACAAGGAGACTAAGGACATGGAGTACTTTAACCATGTCCTGTGGCTTGATGAGACCAAGATAAACTTATTTGTTTCAGATGGTGTCAAGCGTGTGTTGTGAAACTAGGTGAGGAGTACAAAGACAAGTGTGTCTTGCCTACAGTCAAGCATGGTGGTGAGAGTGTAATGGTCTGGGCCTGCATGAGTGCTGCCGGCACTGGGGAGCTACAGTTCATTGAGGGAACCATGAATGCCAAAATGTACTGTGACATACTGAAGCAGAGCATGATCCCCTGAGACTGGGCCGCAGGGCAGTATTCCAACATGATAACAACCCCAAACACATCTCCGAGACGACCACTGCCTTGCTAAAGAAGCTGAGGGTAAAGGTAATGGACTGGCCAAGCATGTCTCCAGACCTAACCCCTAGTGAGCATCTGTGGGGCATCCTTAAATGGAAGGTGGGGGAGCGCAAGGTCTCTAACATCCACCAGCTTTGTGATGTCATCATTGAGGAGTGGAAGAGGACTCCAGTGGCAACCTGTGAAGCTCTGGTGAACTCCATGCCCAAGAGAGTTAAGGCAGAGCTGGACAATACTGGTGGCCACACAAAATATTGACACTTTGGGCCAGTGACGTGCAGTGACGTCAGAGGCTGGTGAGGCAGTGGCTAGGATACGCCTTCATTCTTTAGATATCCTTTGTTGAAGAAATAGCAATTTCACATGGGTGAGCCAATCACATGAGGTATCTATGTGCAGCCACCAATCAGCAGCTACTGAGCATATTTAGATATGATTTTCAACAAAGGACATGAAAAGAATGAAGAAAATTAGATATTAGATGTAAATTGGAAAGTTATTTAAATTTGCATATGGGTTTCATATGGGTTTCATGTCCCTTTAAATGGTGTCTTGGAAAACTGGTCAACTTAGTAAACATCTGATTTTAGTCTAAAAGGATTGTAACAGAAACTCTTGCCAGATAACAGAATGCTTGCTCGGATTATGAGATCTAGAAATCCATGCCCATTAAAATATGTTTAAAACATACTTTTTACTTTAATGCTGCAAATTATGCTTATAGATTCTTTCATTACATAAGGGATGAGAGTCAGAGGGGGAGGAAGAGAGACAGAGAAAGAGACCATGGGGGAGAACAACACATAAGGAGAGAGATGGATAGATAGAGAGAGAGACACACACACACACACAAGGGGGGGGGGGGGACCACTGCATTTTAAAGTAATAAAACAACAGAGCTACAGAGTTAATAAAGTGAGACTATAATTTAGTTTGAAGTACAGAGGCAAGCTGCTAAGTTAGTGGGTGTAAATGATCTTAACCACTTTCATCCAGTAGATGGCGCAGCATGTTGTGTAATGGTGGGCAGACCTGCTTGTGCCTCTCCATTGCACAACATATAGCTGTGAGAGAAAAAAATGCTGGGGGAAAAAAATTACAATTTTGTTTTTTTAAAGCCAATAAAAAAAATATATATTTTTGCCCATATGAGAGGTGAAGCACTGCCTCACCTGCCTCTAGTGACTGCACATCACTGCTTTGGGCCCAATTTGGACATTTCCACTTAGGGGTGTACTCACTTTTGTTGCGACGGTTTAGACATTAATGACGGTGTGTTGAGTTATTTTGAGGGGACAGCAAATTTACACTGTTAAACAGGCTGTACACTCACTACTTTACATTGTAGCAAAATGTCATTTCTTAGTGTTGTCACATGAAAATATATAATAACATATTTACAAAACTATGAGGGGTATACTCACTTTTGTGGGATATTGTAAAATTGCATTGTTGTTAAAATATTACATACAAAGACATTTGTTAATAATTACAATGATGGTGCTTGTGACTATATTTTCATAACTGAGAATACCATCTTTTCTCAGGCTTGGTGGACTGTAGTTTCCCATTTCAAATCATTATTCCGGTACATTTAGTAGCACTGATTAAGCCTTTTCTATAAAAACAAATCCACAGTTTTGTCTATCAAATAATTTTTATTGTAGCATCGCATTTTTGCTGAATGGTAAATTACAAACGCTCAAGGCATTTGAACAGAGCAACAAAAAGTTGCAACATTTTTGGATTCTAAACCAGATTATTATTACGGTAGATTCATAGACGTTTGTTTTTCTGCCAAGGGGTCTCTGTTCAGAGAACATTAAGATTAATTTTACCTATCTTTTCTAGCCAATTTCCAGTGGGTATTCCTGATGCTAACATATATAGTTGTGTTAAATGTCACACTGCAAATGTGAACCAGTAGCGAAGAAGAAAATAAATACAACCTCAACACATTTTGTGATGGTCGCATGCAACAGGAAATTAAGATTAAAAAAAGCTTTTTGAATCTTGCCATTTTATTTTGTGAATGTAGTTTATATCATGCCTGAGTCGAACTACAGTCTTCAGCTTGCTGTGCTGTTTTCTTGCTTATTGGACTTTAGCTACTAGTTGTTCTCTCTGGCTCCACCTATCTGCAGCTGTGGGTCATTTGTAATTTCCACCAGCTTATTTAAAACCAGCCCTTTTCTGTTATCTTTGCCCATTTAGTGAACTAGTCTTTGTGTGTGCTGATTGTGTCTATATGTCTGTGTATGGCCTGTTCTCTCTGGCTCCACATATCTGCAGCTGTGGGTCATTTGTAATTGCCATCAGCTTATTTAAACCCAGCCCTTTTCTGTTGTCTTTGCCCATTTAGTGAACTAGTCTTTGTGTGTGCTGATTGTGTCTATATGTCTGTGTATGCCCTGTTGACTGTTTTCCTGATTGTCTATTTGCTGCTGTTTTTATACTTTTTATTGCCAGATCTAGATTTTGGCCCTTGCTTATGACTTATTTTTGCCTTTTGCTTTCCGATTCTGCACTGTTCCTGCCAGCTCTGGATATTGACCCTGGTCTGCCTGACTACCCCTTTTAATTCCCCTTTTGCCCTGTTTTTATTGTGGACTATCTATTTTACTAGCCTGTCAGTGCTATACCGTTACTTGAGTGTCTTACACCTGACACTATCTAGCAGTTATAATATAGCAATATTGTGTTATATATTGAACAATTATTTCTATATTTCTCAAGTACTTCAACTAATTAATCATCAATCTTTCAATATAAAACTGCAGAATAAGATGTACTGACATTATAGCCCACATAAAACTCTGGGTATGATGTATGACATTAATCAGTTTACTTTTAAAATATTTAACTATGTGGCTTTTGAAGGAGAAATGTTTATACTTTTTGCATATTAAAGGGATAAGAAAGTCAAAATTAAACTTGCATGATTCAGATAGAGCATGTCATTTTAAGACAATTTTAAATTCACTTCTATTTTCAAATGTGCTTCGTTCTGTTGATATCCCTTGTTGAAAAAGAATGCACACATATCCTACACTAGTGGTATCTAGCTGCTTGCTGATTGGTGCCTGCACACATTTCTCTCTTGTGATTGGCTAACTAGATGTGTTTATCTAGCTGCCAGTAGTGCAATGATGTTCCTACAGCAAAGGATTACAAGCAAATGAAGCAAATTTGATAATAGAAGTAAATTGGAAAGTTGTTTAAAATTGTGTGTTCTACCTAAATCATGTCCCTTTAAACCTACATATTTTTGTATCTTTATTCAGTGACTCAACTAAAATTATACTATAACATGAATTATTCACAGGTTATTTATGAAATACAAACAATCGTAATATATAAAATATAAATTTCATATTCATTTCATATAAATGTTCCCTTAATTTCATATTAAAACTAAAAGTATAGCAATCCTTGAAAAAATAAATTAAAAGTGTAGGTTTTAAAGGGAAGATTTTAAGTTTTCAGGATTCAGAGTATACAAATTGAAAAATAACCCAAAATGTACCTGATCACACCCGTACACTAAACTCCTTTTAGGAACACAGCACCTCTTGTGTAGTGCATGCTGCAATTAGAGTCCTGCCAACTCTTCCATCTCATAAATACTTCCAGCAGCACTTATATAATAAAAAGACCTTTATTTTAATATCACAGGAGCTGCAAGCCCTTAGTCATGCATACCCACAAACTATCCAGGATTATTATGACTCCACCTAGCAATAGAGCTTTGATTTCCACAATGATAGTCTATATCAATATTTAAAACAACAGCTATTACCTTTTTGACTACAGTGCTGTACTATCTTCCTGATGCTACTATGTAGACAAAAGTACTAAAAATATCATAAACTACCTTTAGGTTGCATGTGTAAGCTGTATTTTGACCTGTAAATATTGCCTACATTACATAAGATATCCCATTTTATAGATACAAATGTTCAAATATTCAGAAATCCAAAAATGCAAACTTTTTCAGGTCCCAATCAGTTTAGATAAAAGGCCAGAAAGCAAAACCTGTAACCTAGGTTTTTGTTAAAATGTTGCAAATCATTTTTTATCTTATCATTTTAATCATCTTAATATCCAGATAATATAAAATAAACATTTAAAACAGTGTTATTCAATATAGTAACATAGTAACATAGTAGATGAGTTTTAAAAAGACAGAAGTTCAACCTATACAAATCTTTACCCCTTAAGGACTGGGCAGTTCAGACATGGGGGCCGAATTATCATAGTGTGAGCGGACATCGATAAATGCCGACAACATACGCTGTCAACATTTATCATTGCACAAGCATTTCTTGTGAAATGCTTGTCAGGTGGGTTAGTCTCCCACCTGACCCTTCCCACCCCATGATCCCCCATGACCCTCTCTGCTTCAGAACCTCTGCCCGGTGGGGAATGCAGAAATAGCGCAATCTCACTACAATTAGATAGATCGCAGCAGAGAGAGGCCCGTACCCTGTACAACACTGGTCATTAATGGGGTTAATATACTTATAATAACAGCTCTAGTTGAGCTTAAATTAATCCCATTAAAAAAGGTGACCCATTTAACACAAGCAATCATGTCCCTAAATAATGATTCTAGCCAGAAATATATCTAAGCCATTTTTAAAAGTATCTAAGGAAAAACCATTTACATTGCTTGAGATTAAGGGGCCTATTTATCAAAGCGTCAACTATGTTGCATTCGCCGGCGTCAATACGCTCACCGTACATCGCTGCTGCAGATCTGAATACGATCTCATTTATCAAAAAAGCCATCAAAAACATGCGTGTCAAGTTGTTTTGAATATGTCTAGGGTGATTACATAAGCCTGTGCACCCTTCACTTGTTCCCAGTTTGTTGGATTGAGAACTTGCATTGTGTGGCTGTTTAGGGACTCAGGTTTTGGAAAAGACCTTGACGTGGTACCTGGGCTTATCCCATTTGGTCAGATGCAGTAACTAACTCTTCCATTTCTGCTTTTAATCTTAGCTGAGAGATTGTAACTGAGTGCTGGACTTTCTCTGTGTGCTGTATTAATTTGTTTTGTAATTTTCCCTATGGGTCTTGCACCCAGAACTGTCTGGGGTTAACTGCCTGTGGCTCCAGGGACAGTGCAGCTTCCTGAGAGTGCTATTGTGCACCCAGGGCTGTGCATGTTGCAGGGTCGTGGGTTGTGTACCCGGTACTGTCTGAGAGTGCAGTCCACTTCCGTGTTTTGTATATATATATATATATATATATATATACAGTGGCGTCACTGGGGGGGGGGCGGGGGGGGCGGGCCGCACCCGGGTGACACCCTCCAATTTTATTGAAATTCAAAGAAATACAATGTTGAGATGCATAGATTATTTTATTAGAGGCTGGCATTTGTGAACATTAGTGGGACTGGGGAAGTTGTAGACACACAATTTTTTTGCCCCTTGAGCCAGTGCTGCAATTTCAACAAATAGTTTTCCCGGCTGCTTTTGCTTGTTTGTACTTTGCTCCTCCCCTGCTCAATTTCACTATGAATGTTGTGGGTGTGCCGTGGGGCTTGCAAAGTTGCGCTGCTAGCCTAAACCTGCCTGCCTATCTGTGCTCACTGCTCAGTGACATGCGGCCCAGGGCTGTGCACTGACAGACTTGGAACAGAGTCAGAGAGCAGAATTTTCATAGTTTGCGCCTAAAACTTTTCTTTAGTGATTTATTTTTAGAGTGCTCTGTTTATCTTTCATTTGATGTTCTGCTGAGCCAGGGAGCAGCTCTAGGCATGAGCTTCCTAATTAATGCAGTGCAGTTTACATATTTTGTATGTGTGTGTCTGAGTTTTTGTGTGTCTCAGTGTTTTTGTGTGTGTGTTTTTGTGTGTGTGTCTGAGTGTGTTTCCGAGTGTTTGTGTGTGCATTTGAGTATGTTTTTAAGTGTGTCTGAGTGTTTGTATGTGTGTTTGCCTGTGTTTTTGTGTGTGTCTGCTTTCGGGGGGGGGGGGGGTGACACCATGTCTTACCGCACCGGGTGACACCAACCCTAGTGACGCCACTGTATATATATATATATATATATATATATATATATATATATGTGTGTGTGTGTGTGTGTGTTATGTCAGAAATATTTTGCAAACATATTTACATGTCCCTAAGTTCCTTTTTTTGTTCTAAACAATGTTGGCTGTCATAGCTCTGTGTTTATTTATACCACTATATGTATATATTGTAAATGTATTATTATTCTGAGCAGGAATAATTGTGAATATAACATGTAATCAGAGTATCATATGTATTTATTTGCAATCTATGGATATTTTAAAGGGATAGGAAAGTAAAAATTTAAGTTGCATGATTCAGAAAGAGCATGCAGGAAAACAAGATAATAAAGCAAATTTGTGAATAGAAGTAAATTGGAAAGTTGTTTAAAATTGTATGTTCTATCCAAATACAGGTACCCCTCAGTTTACGCTGGGGTTAGGTTCCAGAAGGAATGTTTGTAAATCGAAACGGTTGTAAATTGAAACCCAGTTTATAATGTAAGTCAATGGGAAGTGAGGGAGATAGGTTCCAGGCCCCTCTCAAAATTGTCATAAGTAACACCTAAAACATTATTTTTAAAGCTTTGAAATTAAGGCTTTAAATGCTAAACAGCATTATAAACCTAATAAAATAATTACACAACACAGAATATATAATTAAACTAAGTTAAATGAACAAAAACATTTGCTAAACAGCATTATAAACCTAATAAAATAATCACACAACACAGACTTCACTTTCATTTTTCTGCAAACAGTTCTTTCTATGCATTCCAATCTGGACTGGTTTATAGACAGGAAGATCTTGTTCCTTTGAAATCTGCTCGATAGCTCAGGTCTGGTTAAACTGATTAATTTCAGCTTGCTTGGCTTTGACAACTCACCTACTGGCTATTTTAATCAATGTACTGCTTCTCAATGGTTTTCAATAGCAGTCACATGACTGGAAAAACGGTTGTTATTCTGAAAAGGTGTAAATTGAACCGTTGTAAAACGAGGGCCACCTGTAATTAAAGAATATTTTGGGGTTTCCTGTCACTTTAAGAGCTGGGCCACTGTAACCCCTCCTGATTGCAATCTATTTTTAAAAAACACCCTTCACAGCTGTTATAAAATGGGCTGGCATATAACATGACATTTCTTACTGAAAAAGAAATTCAAGAGAAGGAAGAAATGCACTGAAAATAGCATGCAAGTAAAGAGGTGATTTTAATGTCTGCTGTATCTGAATCATGACAGTTTAAAGTTAGGTGGGCTATCCCTTTGATCTATCAGCTTAAGATTCTATTGAATCAAACATCAATTAGAATTTTAAAATCCTTGTCTAAAATATTACACTGTGTGTCCTAATGTCAGCATCAATGTTTATCTTTAATACTAATTTCACATGTACATACTTTCAAAGTATAATGCACAATGTAACAAATGGCACTTACAAGTTCTGATGAGCGATCAATGACACAAGTATCGAGCAATTTGACTTGTTAGTGATAGTTTATAATGTGTATTTTAATCAGATTGGCTGATGTCCTAAATCATGTGATTATGCATATTCCAATCAAAAGTGGTGGAAAAATTCACTAGTGTGTGGGTTATTTAGGAGTTTGCGTCATAATTGGAGCGAAAAGTGTTTAGTCAAATATGGTGCAAAGTGGAGAGTGGGACTTGTATTAAATGGCTTAAACATGGTGCACATAGATTTTTCACAGAAAATAAAAAGGAAGTTAACTATATTATGTTGTGTATTTATTTCATTTTCATCTCTATATCTATTAGAGCAACACGTTTGGGGCAAAACTTTGCACCAAATATGTAGAAATAATATTGTCCCCTTGCTTTGTAATGAGAGACAAAGTTGTAGCATAATCCATAAGTAGTAATGTTTTTTAGATTTTTATCCCTATATCTACTAGTGCGCCAACTGTGTAGCAATAATATTGTTTGATTTATAAAGGGTAAACATTTTTAATAGAGTTTCTAATTTACTTTTATTATGTAATATACTTCTTTCTCTTGCAGCTTTAAACATAAGCTTTCTGTGTTTTCAGACTTCCATTGAGATCTATGGCATTCGCGACCTCAAGGGTGGCAGATTGAAAACTAGGTAGAATTTTTGATAACTTCGTGAGAGCTTCAAATAGTGTTGAATAGGAGGGCGAATGAACACGATTCCGCTCGAATACCACGGTTTTCCACTCGCATCGATCTGCGTCGGATTGAGATCATGGAATCGTATTTTACGTCACAAATTTCAACATTTGACGATCTTGACGCTTTGATAACTATAGCGGATCAATCTTGCGACAATTACGATGCGGAATTCCAGCGTATTTTCAGTTGCCGCATTGATAAATAGGACCCTAAATCTCCTTGTCAGCCTAAAATTGTGACCTCTTGACAAAAACATTTTTTTTTTGGCATAAACAGACCTTGGGCCATCTCTGTATATGGGCCTTGAACTTATTTATATAAAGTAATCATGTCACCCCTCAAGTACCTTTTTCTAGAGAAAAAAAAACAAGTCTCATCATAGCTTAAATTCTCCATTCCCCTTATTGGTTTTGTGGACCTTCTCTGATCTTTTTCTAAGTCAGCAATGCATTTTTTTTATATTAGTCCATAGAACTGCACTTCAGTAATCAAATTATTTTCTTATTATGTATTATTATTATTATCAGGTATTTGTAGAGCCCAACAGGTTCCACAGCGCTATGAACATAGGTGGTATATAAAAACGATTGCAGGGATCAAATGGGGATAGAGGGTCCTGCAGAGAGTTGCACTGTTGTAGTCGGCTCTTGTGAAGGTGAACTACAAACAGCTGGGCTCATAGGCTTACATGCTATGGGGTTTTAGGGATAGCAGTGGAGATAGGAAGGTTAGTGTAGGTTGCAAGCTTCCCTGAATAGTAGAGTCTTCAGGGAGCACTTGAAGCTTTTAAAACTAGTGGAGATTCTTGTGGAGCGAGACAGAGAGTTCCATAAGATGGGAGCCAAACAAAAGAGGAGGAGAGTAGGAGATCATGAGCGGAGCGAAGGGGACGGGAGGGAGAGTATCTGGAGACAAGGTCTGAGATGTAGGGGGGAGTAGTGCAATTGATGGCCTTGTGTGTCAGAGTGAGAATTTTGTGTTTAATCCTGAAGGCAAGAGGAAGCCAGTGAAGGGATTGGCAGAGAGGTGCGGCAGATGAAGAGCGACGTGCAAGGAAGATGAGCATGGCAGAGGCATTCATTATGGATTGTAAAGGAGCTATACAGCAGCTAGGGAGACCAGAAAGGATAGAGTTGCAGTAGTCGAGGCGGGAAAGGATAAGACAGTGGATTAAAATCTTTGTTGTGTCTTGTGTAAGGAAATGTCTAATTTTAGCGATGTTTGTAAGGTGGACGCTGCAGGCTTTAGCCAAGGACTGAATGTGAGGAGTGAAAGAAAGATCTGAGTCCAGTGTGACCCCAAGACATCGGGCATGTGAGGTTGGGGTAATGATGGAGTTATCAAAAGTTATAGAAACATGGGGGGTGGAGATTTTGGAAGAAGGGGGGAAAATAAGGAGCTCAATTTTGGAGAGATTTAGCTTGAGGTAATGAGAGGACATCCAAAATGAGATATGAGAGAGACAGTTAGTGACACGAGTTAGCAAGGAAGGAGGTAGTTCTGATGCAGAAAGGTAAATTTGGGTATCGTCAGCATACAAATGAAAATGAAACCCATTGGACTTTATTAAGGAACCTAGTGAGGATGTGTAGATTGAGAAGAGAAGGGGACCGAGGACAGAGCCTTGCGGTACTACAACAGAAAGAGGTAACGGGGCAGAGGATACCCCAGAGAAGGCTACACTAAAGGAATGGTTATACAGATAAGAAGAGAAACAAGGGAGAGCTGTGTCACAGATGCCGAAGGATTTGAGGGTATGGAGCAAAAGAGGTTGGTTGACAGTATCAAAGGCTGCAGACAGATCAAGGAGGATAAGTAGAGAGAAGTGGCCTTTTGATTTTGCTGTAAGTAGGTCGTTAGTAACCTTAACAATTGCTGTCTCTGTTGAGTGAAGGGGGCGAAATCCAGATTGCAGTGGGTCAAGGAGGGAGTTTAGTGTAAGGAAATGGGATCGACGTGCATATACTAGCTTTTCAAGAAGCTTTGAGGAAAGAGGTAGTAGGGAAATAGGGCGGTGGTTAGATGGGGAGGTTGGATCGAGAGAAGGTTTTTTGAGTATAGGTGTGACTAATGCATGCTTAAGAGATGTGGGAACTATACCAGTGCTGAGGGAGAGTTTGAAGAGGTTGAAGATGTGTGTGAGTATAGGGGTAAGGGTAGAAGAGAGGGAGGGGAGTAGTTGTGAGGGGATGGGGTTGAGGGGACAGTTAGTGAGGTGAGAGGATAGTATAAGGGTAGACTACAATAATAAGCCTTTAAAATGAATTGAAAGAGATGGGTCAGTGGTTATTATTACAGCCATTCCATTCTGAAAACAGCTTTTGAAAAAAAATGTAAGTAAACACAAATGCACTTATGCTCTTCTAATTTGAGACTAATGATTGACCATCATATAAGACATGAATTGGCGATATATAAGATTCAACAGAGTTTACCTTATTGTATATAAATATTACCCCTTGCGGGATAGAAAGGTACCGGTTACAGTAATGATAATAAAAATGGTTATTAATCAAATAAATAATCTTTATGGACACAAATATATATATAAGAAAAGAGATTGACTACCCCTATATGACCCCAATTGGTATATAAGAAAAGACATATATAAGAAAATATATATAACACATTCACAAAGAAAAAGGTTAACCTTTATATTGAACAAAAATACGTAATAATCACAATGTTTCACAATTAATCACAGTTAAAAAACACAACTTAGAAATATAAATTTAAAAACATAATAACAAACAGTTATATTTACAAGTTTCACTGTGCTTGGTTTAAAAAGTGCTGTAGAAATCAGTCCATTAAAGGAGATCTTTGTTAAGGACTGATATCAATGAAAAAATATCCCAATCCAATTGTAAGTCTGGGAACCCGATTTTTTCCCGCTGTTCGGTTATTATTATTATTATCAGGTATTTGTAGAGCGTCAACAGATTCTACAGCACTGTAAACATAGTCGGTATACAGGATAGCTTTTGTAGGGATCAAGTGGGTAGAGGGCCCTGCCGAGAGTTTCACTGTTGTAGTCGGCTCTTATGAAGGCGATCTACAAACAGCTGGGCTCATAGGCTTACATTCTAAGGTGTTTTGTGGGGAAAGCAATGGAGTTAGGAAAGGTTAGTGATGGTTGTATGCATTCCTGAATAGTAGAGTTTTTAGGGAGCACTTGAAGCTGTTAAAACTAGGGGAGAGTCTTGTGGAGCGAGGCAGGGAGTTCCACAAGATGGGGGCCAATCTGGAGAAGTCCTGTAAACGGGAATGTGAGGAAGTAACAAGAGCAGCGGAGAGGAGGAGATCCTGAGCTGATCAAAAGGGTTGGGAGGGAGAGTATCTGGAGACAAGTTCTGAAATGTAGGGGGGAGCAGTGCAGTTGAGGGCTTTGTATGTCAGAGTGAGGATTTTGTGTTTAGTCCTAGAGGCAAGAGGAAGCCAGTGAAGATATTGGCAGAGAGGTGCAGCAGATGAAGAGCGACGAGTAAGGAAGATGAGCCTGGCAGAGACATTCATAATGGATTGTACAGGAGCTATGCGGCAGCTAGGTAGACCAGAGAGGACGGAGTTGCTTGTAGTCGAGGCGGGAAAGGATGAGGGAGTGGATTAAAATCTTAGTTGTGGGGGGCAGAGCAAGATCTGGATCTGAACGATTGCTTTTCAGTATAGCTCCGGCTATTTTACTTATATAAACATATCTTTGACCGGTCAATCCAGCTCAAATGGTGAAATATATACGACTGAGGACCAGTGAAACTCGCTAGCAAAGTACAGGGATCTCTTTCAACATGGACTTCTGATATACTTTATGGTGTCTTATGCCGGGGCCTTTTAAGAGCAGCGTTTTCACAGCCCAGGCTATGGCCTAACCAAGGATATTTCCACTACTATTGATAACTGCCTCATATGCAGCTGGTTGAGCCGGTGGAGAAGTTAAACACATTTAACATGGATCTTTCTAGACACAGCTTCATTGAATTGCTGGATCGCTTACTATGCTGCCACTTCTCATGGCTTGAGGTGAGCGTGATGACGGCCTGGAAAGGAACTGTGCAAGTTGATATGCAATGTGATCCTTTGCATGTTCCTGAAAATTCCTTAGCTGAACCATCTGCGGCTGGACTAGGAGGTCGAGAGTTATACACAATTAACCAAATACACCAAGATCATAACCGTATGCTACCTTTGGGAGCTCCTATACAAAGCAATTACAGAAGTGGTACCTTTCCCTCTCCCATGAGCAGACGTGATCCGCCATTGTTGTCTCAGGCGCTGATTCCGCCCGCTACTAAGGCAAGAGCCAAGCAACATTCTGAAGTCTCCTACCTACGCATCAGCCCGAGAGTGAGGCTGTGTTTGTTTCCAGCGGAAGGCAACCTTTTGCTTTTGGGGCACTTGCTGCCTGGCTGTGCCCCCCTTTGTGACCAAGTTTGGTTTGACGACATCACCTGGTCTGTGCGGGTGGTAGGAGTGGGCTAAGCTCCCCGGATGGAGAGAAACTATAGCGCTGCCCTAACTGAACTGTTTTGCCCTGGACTTGTGCTGGTCTGTTAAGCTTTCCCTATAGTACAGCTTGTTACTCATATTTTTTTTTTTTTTTTGGACACTTGCCATACCAAGATGTTTGCTCCTCCGTTGCTGCACGGCTCTCATTGTGTATGTCTGGGGCTTCGTAAGGGTCTTGTTTGCACTATGCTTTTGTCTGGTTATAGGGTCAGTTTAGGTTTGGAGTTATTTTTATTAGTTTAATTTTGTACTATATATAGCCTCACTTGTCATTGCAGCATAAGTATTTGCAATATAGAATGGAACAGTTGCTATAACCGGAGTAAGCTAGGGGTAGAAGTAACAGTTATTCTGCGTATAGAATTTATTGTTCATTTTTATCTTTGTTACTTAATATAATTCAATGATCACAGTGAATAATTAGCCCCATGTTTGATTGATATGGTTGTATTACTATGTTGCTCATATTCTGGTGTTATAGATTTCATTACACACCTCCCCTACATATATATATGAATCCTTAATTAGGGTAGATAATCAATGTATAGATCGAAAGTGCCTCTTACATAGGACTAGTCGTTTTGACCTCAATAATTCAAATGCAATGCAAGGTTGCTTCTGCAAAGTTTGTACTGCTATTGGTGTGGTAGATCTCTACTATCTGTAGTAATTCCATGTTGCTGGGTATAGGGCCCGTACCCACTTGGCAGGGTTACATTTAGAGAGAAGTAAAGAGTTTCATTTGCATGGTTGCGGATTTCACCACATCCTTTATATATTGATATCATTGATTTAATTTATATTGTTTGACAGAGGCAGACCTATCTCACTTAGTTTTACCCTATAGCAGCAGTCTCAACATTTATTGGGAGGTTACTTCTGTTATTTACTTTTATTAGTTAATCATCAGCATTATAAGAGGCGTATGGTACTACTTTTACTAACAGGTATCGTAAAGAGCTATCACTATCCCTTTTCATTTTGTTATATGACTGGTCCCCCCACTTCCCACTCCCATTTCCACTCCCATTTTTTTCCTTCCCCTTCCCTCCCTTTGTATGTCCCCAGGATTTCTGGTGTTTTCCAGAATATACCTTTGCGGTTTACCTGGCTATATACCGCACTGTTTCCCTGTATATATTTCCTCAGTTATTGCAAGCATTGTACATATGTTTACTCATATATTTTGCATACTGGTATATAATATGCTCATTATGTTGGTTCATAACCATATTTACATGTACCCCAGCCTTGTTTCATATTTTGTGGTACTCTGGAGTGTGCCTATCTATTACTGCATACACTATTTACTGTGAAATATACACTGCTTAGTTTGAAATAATCTTGTACTTATGGGATATATGTTTGTTGTTGTGCATTTTTTCATATGCCACGTCAACCTATGAGCCACAGCCTTATGTAGGTTTTTTTTGTATACGATATGCTTATGGAGGATACATTGTTTTGGTTGTATGTCTAACCCCCCCCCCCCTTACTGGAAATTTATAATTTAGATTCTACACTTGTACACTACTATATGTCAAAGCAAAAAATGTGAGGTTTGTTCTTTGTTTATTTTATGTTGAAACAGGATTGGTTTAATGATGTAGTTTTTTTGACTAACATGTCCTTTTTACATACTTATGTGATTACAGGGAGTGCAGAATTATTAGGCAAATAAGTATTTTGACCACATCATCCTCTTTATGCATGTTGTCTTACTCCAAGCTGTATAGGCTCGAAAGCCTACTACCAATTAAGCATATTAGGTGATGTGCATCTCTGTAATGATAAGGGGTGTGGTCTAATGACATCAACACCCTATATCAGGTGTGCATAATTATTAGGCAACTTCCTTTCCTTTGGCAAAATGGGTCAAAAGAAGGACTTGACAGGCTCAGAAAAGTAAAAAATATTGAGATATCTTGCAGAGGGATGCAGCACTCTTAAAATTGCAAAGCTTCTGAAGCGTGATCATCGAACAATCAAGCGTTTCATTCAAAATAGTCAACAGGGTCGCAAGAAGCGTGTGGAAAAACCAAGGCGCAAAATAACTGCCCATGAACTGAGAAAAGTCAAGCGGGCAGCTGCCAAGATGCCACTTGCCACCAGTTTGGCCATATTTCAGAGCTGCAACATCACTGGAGTGCCCAAAAGCACAAGGTGTGCAATACTCAGAGACATGGCCAAGGTAAGAAAGGCTGAAAGACGACCACCACTGAACAAGACACACAAGCTGAAACGTCAAGACTGGGCCAAGAAATATCTCAAGACTGATTTTTCTAAGGTTTTATGGACTGATGAAATGAGAGAGAGTCTTGATGGGCCAGATGGATGGGCCCGTGGCTGGATTGGTAAAGGGCAGAGAGCTCCAGTCCGACTCAGACGCCAGCAAGGTGGAAGTGGAGTACTGGTTTGGGCTGGTATCATCAAAGATGAGCTTGTGGGGCCTTTTCGGGTTGAGGATGGAGTCAAGCTCAACTCCCAGTCCTACTGCCAGTTTCTGGAAGACACCTTCTTCAAGCAGTGGTACAGGAAGAAGTCTGCATCCTTCAAGAAAAACATGATTTTCAGGCAGGACAATACTCCATCACACGCGTCCAAGTACTCCACAGCGTGGCTGGCAAGAAAGGGTATAAAAGAAGAAAATCTAATGACATGGCCTCCTTGTTCACCTGATCTGAACCCCATTGAGAACCTGTGGTCCATCATCAAATGTGAGATTTACAAGGAGGGAAAACAGTACACCTCTCTGAACAGTGTCTGGGAGGCTGTGGTTGCTGCTGCACGCAATGTTGATGGTGAACAGATCAAAACACTGACAGAATCCATGGATGGCAGGCTTTTGAGTGTCCTTACAAAGAAAGGTGGCTATATTGGTCACTGATTTGTTTTTGTTTTGTTTTTGAATGTCAGAAATGTATATTTGTGAATGTTGAGATGTTATATTGGTTTCACTGGTAAAAATAAATAATTGAAATGGGTATATATTTGTTTTTTGTTAAGTTGCCTAATAATTATGCACAGTAATAGTCACCTGCACACACAGATATCCCACCTAAAATAGCTATAACTAAAAACAAACTAAAAACTACTTCCAAAACTATTCAGCTTAGATATTAATGAGTTTTTTGGGTTCATTGAGAACATGGTTGTTGTTCAATAATAAAATTAATCCTCAAAAATACAACTTGCCTAATAATTCTGCACTCCCTGTATTGTACCTGTACCTATCTGTATGCATATATTTTCTTTTGACCTCAATAAAAATTATTCAAACAAAAAAAAAAATCTTAGTTGTATCTTGTGTAAGGAAATGTCTAATTTTAGAGATGTTTTTAAGGTGGAAGCGGCAGGCTTTAGCCAAGGACTGAATGTGAGGAGTGAAGGAAAGATCTGAGTCAAGTGTGACCCCAAGACATCGGGCATGCGGGGTAGGGGTAATGATGGAATTATCAACAGTTATAGAAAATTTAGGGGTGGAGACATTGGAGGAAGGGGGGAAAATAAGGAGTTCAGTTTTGGAGGGATTTATCTTAAGGTAGTGAGAGGACATCCAAGATGAGATATGAGAAAGACAGTTAGTGACACGGGTTAGTAAGGAAGGAGGTAGGTCTGGTGCAGAGAGGTAGATTTGGGTGTCATCGGCATACAAATGATATTGAAAAACAGGGGACTTTATTAAGGAGCCTAATGATGACATGTAGATTGAAAAGAGAAGGGGATCGAGGACAGAGCCTTGAGGTACCTCAACAGAAAGTGGTAACGGGGCAGAGGATTCTCCGGAGAAGGCTACACTAAATGTACGGTTAGTCAGATAGGAAGAGAACCAAGAGAGAGCTGTGTCACAGATGCCAAAGGATTGGAGGGTTTGCAGCAGAAGAGGGTGGTCAACAGTGTCAAAGGCTGCATACAGGTCAAGGAGGATAAGCAGAGAGAAGTGGCCTTTGGATTTTGCTGTAAGTTGGTTGTTGGTAACCTTAACAATTGCTGTCTCTGTAGAGTGATGTGGCCGAAATCCAGATTGCAGTGGGTCAAGAAGAGAGTTTAGTGTAAGGAAATTGGATAGACGTGCGTATACTAGCTTTTTGAGGAGCTTTGAGGCAAGAGGGAGTAGGGAAATAGGGTGGTATTTGGATGGGGAGGTTGGATCGAGGGAAGGTTTTTTGAGGATAGGTGTGACCAGTGCATGTTTTAGAGATGAGGGAAATATACCAGTGCTGAGGGAGAGGGAGACACTGTGTGTGAGTATGAGGGTAGAAGAGAGGGAGGGGAGTAGCTGTGAGGGGATGGGGTTGAGGGGACAGGTAGTGAGGTGGGAGGACAGTATAAGGGCAGAAACTTTGTCCTCATTAACAGGGGCAAAAGAGCTGCATTTTTGGATATTTGGGTTTTGGATGATTGTGAGCTTTTGAGGGGGTGGGCGATTGGTAGTATGTTGAGAGCTGATTTCACTTCTGATGGAGTCAATGTTGTTATTGAAGTGGCTGGCAAAATCTTTAGCTGAGAGAGAAGATGTATCAGGAGGTGGGGGTGGGCAGAGAAGAGTATTGAAAGTGGAGGACAGACGTTTTGGGTTAGAGGAAAGAGTAGAGATGAGATTAGAGAAGTATTGTTGCTTATAAAGATTAAGGGCAGAATAGTAGGATGTCAGGATGAACTTGTAGTGAAGAAAGTCAGCTGAACTCCGAGATTTCCTCCAGTGTCGCTCAGCAGTACGGGAACATCTGCGTAGGTACCGTGTCAGAGGAGTATGCCAGGGCTGAGGATGAGAGTGTGGTTTCTGAGCTATGTTTGGAGGGGCCAGATTGTCAATGACCGATGTAAGGGTGGAGTTATACTGGCAGATAGATTGGTCAGGGCAGTAAAAGGAGGTGATGGATGAGAGGAGAGGTTTGAGAGAGCTAGCGAGCTGTTGCAGATCTAATGACTTAGTGCTTCTGTGAAGTTTGGTGTGAGGGGTAGAGGGAGGGGGAGTTGTAGGTAGGGAAGTGATGTTGCAAGTTAGGAGATGATGGTCAGAAAGAGGAAAAGGGGAGTTTGTGAAATTTGATATAGTGCATCGATAGGTGAAAATCAGATCAAGGGAATGACCATCTTTGTGAGTTGAAGATGAATAAATTGTTTTGTAGAGGAGGCAGTGGGATTGTCAAGAGGGATGTTGAAGTCTCCAAGAATGAGGGCAGGGGTGTCTGAGGAAAGGAAATAAGGAAGCCAGGCAGCAAAGTGATTTAAAAATTGAGTTGGGGAGCAAGGGGGGCGGTATATGACTGCAACACGTATAGAGTGGGGAGAGAATAAAAGAACCAGGTGTGCTTCAAATGAAGAAAATGTGAGTGAAGAGAAGGGCTGTATTTGTTGAAAGTTGCAATGAGAGGAAAGTAAAATACCAACACAACCTCCTTGTCTATTGCCAGACCTAGGAGTGTGGCTGAAATGGAGACTCCCATGTGACAGTGCAGCAGTGGATGCTGTGTCTGAAGCAGAGAGCCAGGGTTCTGTAAGAACCAGAAGGTTAAACGAGTGGGAGATAAATAGATCATGGATAGAAGTGAGCTTGTTGCAAACAGAGCGAGAGTTCCAGAGTGCACAAGTGAAGGGGGAGGTGGTTTTAGATGTAAGAGGAATACGATTAAGGTTACCAGAGTTTTGTTTGTGAAGTCTATTGAAAGGCACACAAGGATTTGAAAGGCTAGGAGGTTGTGGGGGACCAGGATTAGGGGAGATGTCGCCAGCAGCTAGTATGAGCAAGAGGGAGAGTGTCATGAGATGAGAAGCAGAATTGCAGTAATGAGACTGTTTTTGGGCTGAAGTGCAGGGGAGAGAGAGAGTGTTTAGGAATAGGTAAAGTTCATGAGTACAAAAGTAAGGTGAGTATAAGAGAGATGGGCTAATGAACAGTGCAGGTGGAGAGGGAGAAGGAGTAATTGAGTAATGTAGTTTGTTATAGAGACAAGAGGTAGCAAAAAGGAGTATGAAGATATTGAGCATTATTATGAAAGTGGGAACCAGGTAAACACATAAGACACAGTGTTACAGCAACACTTGCAAAAGGATACAATGAGATACATAAAACACAGTATTACAAGAGTACTTGCCTTGTGTCTTGCCCCTTGCCCAATCCTTGTTCAATTCTTGTATAATTCTTAAATTAGTGCCTTACTTCTAAAATGTTCACTTTAGAAATGTGAACATATGCTATTGTTAAAATGTACACTGCCCAGGCAATGCACCATGCAATGCACCTCCCAAACTAGTGTGAAATATATACAGGCAGGGCAGTCATCTGAGTCCACTAAATTTAGTTGATTGCTAATCAAGGACAATTTGAAAGGCCAATTGGAGTGTTAGATTCTGGTCTGGTCAGGGTGAGATGAGTTAAGTAAACAGACAATAAAATTTGGAGGAGATTTAAGCAATGGCATAAGACAACTTATAAATTTAAGAATGATAGCAAGTATTGATAAGGATTGACCATCACATGGCAATTAACTAAACATTAGAAGTAAGACATTGGGAATAACATTACAATAAATGCAGGACTTAATTTTAACAATCTAAATTAATGTGCTCAATATACATATACACATACCAAAAAGAGAGACTTGCAGTACAAATGACACAAAAGCAGAAGAATTAGCAGGATTTGAGTGCAGGGACTCAATTCACATACCAAAAAGAGAGACTTGCAGTACAAATGACACAAAAGCAGTGGAATTAGCAGGATTTGAGTGCAGGGATTCAATTCACATACCAAATAGAGAGACGCAGTACAAATGACACAAAAGCAGGGATATTAGCAGGATTTGAGTGCAGGGACTAAATTCACATACCAAAAAGACAGACTTGCAGTACAAATTACACAAAAGCAGGGCAATTAGCAGGATTTGAGTGCAGGTAAGATAGTGATATCTGGCTCCTCAAAAATCAAACACAAGTATATCCTGAAGCGGTATCCCTTCGATTTCCCAATCGACTGAATGTAGCAGTCCGTTAGATTAAATTAATCAGATAAATCAAAAACGCTACCAGGTGAATAAGTTATACTGGTTGGGAACAAATATAAAATTGCTAACTGTCAGGCTAATGATGTATCTGAAGGACAGATTGTTTAGCACACAAACAGACCTCAAATTCAGGCTGCATACAGCCAACACCGCACCAAGATTTGAGTTAATTGCAACAGGTGTTCTTCACTACGGAAGCGGGTTTGTACTGAGCATCGCATTTCAATTAATTCTTTGTCAAGCTCAGTTGAAGTAGCTTACTATCATGCCTTATATACACATCTAATTGTACATGTTAAGTCCTTTGGGATGCATAGTGCCAAGTTTATGTATCTAACTAACCTCACATTTTAACAATTCCTGATCCCTATTACCACCTTTTCTCAAGTGGGGAGGACACAATCTATTAACATGGTTTTCATCATGGCAATGGTGTGTCCATGCTTGAAAAAAATGGCAGGCCACTGGTTGGTCACTTTCATGGTTCTTATAAGCAGACCTGATGGCGCTCCTATAATTTGGCCAAATGCTCCCTAAAAGAGGTACAGGTTTTGCCAACGTAATATTTTCCACACTGACAAATGATAATGTACACAACATAATCAGATGTGCATGTCAATTTATGTCTAATGAAAAATTGTTTAATTGTGGGAGGGTGAGTGAGCCAGTCTCCTGTAAGCATTGTATTACAAGTGACACAACTGCCACATCTGAAACACCCAGTCTTGGTACTGGTTAGCCAGGATTAGGGGTCACAATATGTGTCATGTTTAACTAATAAAGACCTTAGACTTTTGCCTCTTTTGTACACTATGCATGGGGTTTTGTCCCATTAAATGTGTAAAGTAGGGTCTTCTGACAAAATATACCAACTTTTTGCCAAGGTATTTTTAACAATTTTGCTTGCTGGAGTGTAAGTGGTAGTGAAATTAAGTATCTTTTGATCTAAAACTTTATTTTTCCTATGGGAAATGATAGTTCTCTGATCTAGATGTGCTATTTCATTCCAAGTAGTCATTATATCTTTTAGTTTGTATCCCCTTGCCAGAAATTTATCTCTCATGATATTAAATTCGGACAGTTTGTCTACTATATCCGTATTGTTTCTTATGACTCTTAATAATTGAGACTTAAGAATACCAAATTTAAGCTGTGGAGGGTGAAACTTTGAAATTTTAACAATGTGTTACGATCAGTGGGCTTAGAATATAACTTCATATTCAACTTATATAAATCACCTTCACTGTTCTTATAAATAAACAAATCCAAAAATTTTAATTTGTTTAGAATCATGTTCCATCTTAAATTAGACATTAGACAAGTTGTTATTTAATTATTCAAACCATAACTCGAGTTCTCACACACTACCACCCCAGACGATTCACAAATCGTTGATGTACCGACGGTACAACAAAATGTTAGAATTAGCATCACCAAACACATATCTGTCTTCATACCACAACATGAAAAGATTTGCATAGGCTGGTGCCATTGGTGAACCCATCGTGGTCCCTACAAGTTGTAAATAATACTTATTCTCAAACCAAAAATAATTGTGTGTAAGGCATACACTAAGTAACTCTATTATTAATTCAATGGGGGGGGGCTGTATTCTTGGTCAGTACTCAACTTAATTCTTACAGCTTCTAAACCTAATTTATGGGGGATGATAGTGTACAAACTTGCCAAGTCCAACGTGACAAGTAATGCATCATTAGGAAAAGATTTATCTCTAAGGATTTTAATTATTTTAATGGAATCCCGAAGAAAAGCACTAGTTTTTTTTACTGTGTTCTGTAAGAAATAGTCAACATATTGGGCTACACTCTGATAAAAAGAACCAATAGCCGAGACGATGGGGCGACCCAGAGGTCTTAAAAAATCTTTGTGTATTTTGGGAATGCTAAAGGTAGATGGGTATTTGGGGTGGTCAGTGGTCAGAAATCTATGAATGGTCTCATTAATAAAGCCACATTGTAGAGCCCGTAATAAAGTATTATCAAGAGAGGAGTTAAATTCCTTAGTTGGATTTTTGGGTAATACAGAATAGGTATTATGATCCATTAATTGGGACAACAACTCCTCCTTGTATTATGAGTGATCAAGGATGACGATAGCGCCGCATTTATCAGCGGCACGGATGACAATTGATTTATCATCGCGTAAACTACTGATGGCCTCCCAGTCTTGTGCACTCATATTACTATGCTGTTTGGCAAGAGATTAACAACCTTTATTTATTTCAACCGTACAAAGTGATGTAAACGTTTTAATGGCAGGATGAGTGTTAACCGGTTCAAAATTGGATTTTAATTTGAACTTGGTTTTAATTTGAGGTAAGTTTAAGTTGTCACTGGAATCTTGTTAGATCTATTTGATTTTCAAAGTTGTCTACCTTAGGTGTGGGTACATAATTCAAAACTTTGTTAAGGAGAGAAATCTCCTGTTCATTAAATGTGCGCTTAGTGAGGTTAATAACCACATTCTCTACTATTGGGGTTATGATTTCATTCTTATAACCCCCCCCCGGTCTGATGTGGCCCCTAGATCTTGGGTTTAGAAGCTGTAAGAATTAAGTTGAGTACTGACCAAGAATACAGCAGTCCCCCCCTTGAATTCATTATAGAGTTACTTAGTATATGCCTTATACACAATTATATTTACAACTTGTAGGGACTGTGATGGGTTCACCAATGGCACCAGCCTATGCAAATCTTTTCATGTCGTGGTATGAAGACAGATATGTGTTTTGTGATACTAATTCCAACATTTTGTTATACCATCGGTACATCGACGATTTGTTAATCGTCTGTGGTGGTAGTGTGTCAGAACTTTCAAAGTTTTCACCCTCCACAGCTTAAATTTGGTATTCTTAAGTCTCAATTATTAAGAGTCATAAAAAATAGTACAGCTATAGAGGACAAACAATCCAAATTTAATATCATGAGAGATACATTTTTGACAAGGGGATACAAACTGAAAGATATAATGACTACTTGGAATGAAATAGCACATCTAGATCAGAGAACTATCATTTCCCATAGGAAAAATAAAGTTATAGATCCCAAGATACTTAATTTCACTACCACTTACACTCCAGCAAGCAAAAATATTAAAAATACCTTGGCAAAAAAATTGGTATATTTTGTCAGAAAACCCTACTTTACCATTTAATGGGACAAAACCCCCACACATGGTGTACAAAAGAGGCAGAAATCTAAGGTCTTTATTAGTTAAACATGACACATATTGTGACCCACAATCCTGGCTAACCAGTACCAAGTCTGGGTATTTCAGATGTGGCAGTTGTGTCACTTGTAATACAATGCTTACAGGAGACCGGTTCACTCATCCTCACTTAACTAAGCAATTTTTAATTAGACATAGATTGACGTGCACATCTGATTATGTTGTGCACATTATTATTTGTCCGTGTGGAAAATATTATGTTGGCAAAACCTGTACCTCTTTTAGGGAGCGTTTGGCCAATCATAGGAGCACCATCAGGTCTGCTTATAAGAGCCATGAAAGCAACCAACCAGTGGCCCGCCATTTTTTCAAGCACGGACACACCATTGCCATGATGAAAACCATACACCAATAAATATATATATATACATACACATTATAATATCAGAGAGGACAAAGTGACATCAAATACTATCACTTTAAAGAAAGGGATACATGCAATGCATATATCCCTTTCTTTAAAGTAATAGTATTTAATGTCACTTTGTCTTCTAATTGCGTTTAGGCATCTAGTGGTGAAGACGACATGCTGAAGATGACTTGCTGAAGTTCAAACCAAGCATCAAATGGGGAAGAAAGGTGATTTAAGTGACTTTGAACGTCGCATGGTTGTTGGTGCCAGACAGAGGAGTCTGAGTTTTTCAAAAACTGCTGATCTACAGGGATTCTCCCTCACAACCATCTCTAGGGTTTACAGAGAATGGTCAGAAAAATAAAAAATGCCTTGTTGTTGTCAGAGGAGAATGGGCAGACTGGTTCAAGATGAAAGAAAGACAAAAGTAACTCAAGTAGCCACTCAGAACAACCAAGGTATGCAGAATACCATCTCTGAATGCAAAACACGTTGAACCTTGAAGTAGATGGGCTACAGCAGCAGAAGACGACAAAGGGGCACCACTACTGTCAGCTACGAACAGGAAACTGAGGCTACAGTTCGCTCAGGCTCACCAAACTTGGACAATAGAAGATTGGAAAAATGTTACCTGTTGTCTTGATTTCAGCTGCGACATTCAGATGGTAGGGTCAGAATTTGGCATAAACAACATGAAAACATGGATCCATCCTACCTTGTATCAGCGGTTCAGGCTGGTGGTTATGGTGTAATGTTGTGGGGATATTTTCTTGGCACACTTTGGGTCCCTTAGTACTAATTGTGCATTGCTGAAATACCACAGCCTACCTAAGTATTGTTGCTGACCATGTCCTTCCTGTCAGTATATTTATGAAAATCTTAGTAGTGCTCTCCAAATAATATATCAGCTTATGGCAGGGTTATAACACAATACAAATAATAATTATCCTTAAAAATAGAAACCCTTAACCAACATGCATCTACTAGAAATCATACAATTAATATAAATATATGAATTCTTTTATTTAGTTAATATCCATGAACATTTTTGAAATATATTTGCAATATCAGAATATGACACAATATTATATACGTTAAAACCAACTATTAAGATATGCTATCCTTCTTATAAAACCCAGAAAAATGTATCTTTAAAACCAACCTTTCATTCAGAGCTGCATTTAAAATATTACAATGAGACTAAAAACTTTCGCTTTTAACATCCAAGCAATACAATTCTAAACAGTGCTTAAAAACAATAGGATAATATATATTATGCTATTTAACTGTAATTTATCCTAATACAATATTGATTTAAAACATCAGAACTTTCACAGATAGGTTACTTAATCTACCAGATACAAATTTAAACAATAATACAATATACACTTCTGAATTATTATTATATATTTGCATAGATAAACAATTTAAGATTGGGATTAGTTTAACCTCTTAAGGACATATGACGGAATTTTTCCTTCATAAAACAATTGAGCAAACTGAAAGCTGTGTCCTTAAAGGGTTAACAATACATAGGCTATGAAATACTAACTTGAAATATAAACTATTTTCTTAAATCTGCTTATTATAATTTAACTGTAGTGACTATACATATAACTTATCTTACCAATAACCTTGTATACTTTACCAAATAAAGAGCAGTTGATATCCAATATTCCTTAATAGGGATTATTTTACCTCAGATCACCAATAAGTGTATATCGCAATCAATGAGAAAGTGGTAGATCAGCTTTGCCAAAGTAAAATGGTCTTTTTCACGACCAGCAGGAACCAGTTTTCAAGTTTAGCTCAGCAGAAATCTCTCTTTCTCTCTATTGCATTCACTTTTTTATCAGTTTTCCATCATGGGTAAATTATGGGTGGCCCTCCTGGTCCCTTCTGATTGGATATTTGGAATAGTATACATTGTTGCTATGGAAACGCATCCATTTTTTTTCTGATTATTCTGATACCAAATATGTTATATTATTAACATTTTTTTATGTTAAGGCAATTTAATACTGCAAATTTTTAGCTTAAAATGCATTATAATTTAATCAGTATCCTGGCATTTCTATAAAAATAACAGTCTATTTTTATATTTCCAATAGTTCTGTCTGCATTGTGTTCTAAACATGAATATACCATATTTTATGTTTCTAATAAGCCCTGGATGCATGAACCTTCTTCATGCAGATCTGAAATTATATGCCTGAAAAATACAAACAATATAGAGGTTATTAAACATTTTAGACTGACTAAATAGTTACCTCCCAAGCTTAGCAAATCCCCATGTAATAATAGAGAATTAGACAATTTCCCAAATTTCTATATTTAATACATTCTGGGGCATGCATTAAGGGATGATTATTTGCTGTATGTTCAGTTAGTTTCAAAGTCACACCTTAACATGTGTCTTTGAGATTCCAGCAGTCTAATTTCCATCTCATCAAGCTTCAAAAAGGGAGATTCCAGACACACCGTCTTTTACTCACCACATGGGGTCTTTTACACCTAAGTGTAATGCTGAAATTCTCACAAAAACATGTTTGTATTTTCATCTAGGCAGCAAATGCTTTAGTGTCAAGCCTTTTTAGACATCCTGTCTGCATACTAAATGGGGGGAGAGCTGAACATGAGTGAAGTCAGTTTGTCTGAAAGGAATAAATCACTTTCTCCTGATCAGTCAGATATTTGATTAAACATATATATTTATTAACCTTAAAATATATATATTTATTAACCTTACATATACCTTGACATAAATCCCCCTTCCAATTTTAAATAGATGTAGGACACATGTATTTAAATTGGCCTAAAGTCAATGGTATTTGGTGAGGATGTTGACCGTACACACCATAGACAGCCTTCTATGTAGATAGTCTGTCATTTTTGAGCCTTCATGCTCATCAGCTAGGCATCTTTAAACTACAGTAGGTCTTTAGTGCATTTGGGGATATGACATTTCATTCTCCCTCTATGACTTGTAGTTGGGATCTGGGATGACATGCCCGCAATTGATTGATATGGACCCATTTATCTATGAAACATTCATTTTTGGGGATCCATATTTTATAGGCCACTGGAGATATTTTGTCAGTAATGACAAAAGGACCTTTCCATGAGGGAAGAAATTTCTTCTCCCTAACCTGATCCCTTCCAAAGTTATAAACTTTATAATTTATTTCATATTCCTTTTTGGACGTTTTGAGATCATAATAGGTTTTAGTGGCAGTTGCGGCTCTCTCTAAATTCCTTTGAGCAAATGCAAATGCATATTGCAGGTGCTTTCTTAGGTTCTCCACATATTGATGTGTATTGGCAGCGTTTATCAAGTTTTGGTCTGATGTACGGTACAGTAGGTGCTGAGGTAGAACCATTCTTCTACCAGTCATCAGTTCAAAAGGTGACATCTTGGTAGCACTACTTGGAGTTGCTCTTAGTGCCATTAAGAATAGAGGTAGTTTTACATCCCAGTCTTTACCCATTTCACTTACAAACTTTTTGAGGATTTTAACAATGGACTGGTTGTAACGCTCTACACCACCACTTGAGGCAGCTCTATAAGCAATATGGAGCTTTCTTTTAACCCCTAGTATTTTCCACATTTTGGTCATCACTTCGCTAGTGAAGTGGGTTCCCCGATCTGATTCGATTCTTTGGGGAAAACCAAATCTGGAAAACACATGGTTGATGAGTAATGCTGCGCATGTTTCCGCACTATTGTTAGGTGCACTAATGCACTCTACCCATTTAGTGATCAGGCATGTCACTGTTAACATGTGTTTTTTACCTCTTGATGACCTAGTTACAGGACCAACAAAAACAATTTGTATAGCTGACCATGGCATTACCATTCCCCTTTTCTGCAATGGCGCTCTATGCGTTGGTGCAGTGGGTTGGAACTGTGGGCAGATTAAACACCCTTGACAGTAGGTTTGAACACCTTTCAACATGTGTGGCCAAAAAAGCGTAATCACGTAATATTTCATACGTGAGTTTGGCACCATGATGACCAGATGTGGGAGCATCATGGGCATGTTGAAGCATTAGACCTCTGAACTTGGTGGGTACTACCCACTGCTGGATGCCAGTTTTGGAGGTTCTAATTAACAAACTATCCTGTAACTTGAATTGTGATCTAGATTTTATTAAGATTCTAAGATCTTCTTTGCCAATACAATCATCTTTTGAGATGGGGTTGCTTTCAGGATCTTCTATGTGTTTATAGAAGATGCCTACAATGGGGTCTTCTTTTTGACTAGTAATCAGGTCCTCACTAGGAGAATCCTGACTCCATTGTACCAAGTTAGGCTCACTCTGTTGTTTTGCCTGGTTTCTGGTAATGGCATCCACCTGAATTGCACCCATTAAGTAATCAATATTAAGGAGTTCTCCAGTTATGGCTCCTTGTTTGGCTAATGAATCCGCAAGGTCATTGCCTTCCTTATCCGGACCTAGAACTCTGGAATGACCCTTGGTCTTTTTCCAGTGTATGGTTAAATCATTGGATACCACCAGATTATCAATCTCGCAGAACAATTTGCCATGCTTGACTGGTTTGTTATTGCTTTTCTGCTTGCCATTTCTTTTCCAATTTGGCAGGTATTCAACAAAACTGTCACGCACATAATCTGAGTCAGTTATGATCACAAATTCATGAATACCATGTTCAATAGCCATTTCAATGGTTTTGAAAACAGCAGTTAGTTCTGCAACTTGACTGGATCTTGGTCCAATGTTGAAACCTATAGATATATTTGGGAATCCATATGCCCCAGTTATACCAATGCCAGCGACTAATCTGCGCTCATTTTCAATGGTGGCATGGTAAGAACAACCATCAACATATACCCAAGGTAATGTTTGACAATGGTCCTCATTGTACATTTTATATGGGGAAAGCAATTGTTCCTCCAGAAAATCATCTTCTGATAATTCTTCCCCAGGATCTCTAGTAGTACAGTCGTGAAGCTCAGCAAGCCCTTGTGCAACTGGATTCTTTTTATTCTGCTTGTAGCGAACTTCTAAGGGCCAGCCTTGTAATTTCTTACTTTACTTTCTTTCTTTTGTAAGTATCTTAATCTTAGCATTGGATACTTTGTGTAACAATATGAGACAATATGTCTAAGTCGAGAACCTCTAGGACCCACTACAAACATACGGGTCTTACATACGGGTTATGAGAACCATTTAAAAGGAACATTCTGACTCCACGAAAACATTCTTGATAAAGGCACTCACAGTGCTGAAACACGTAGAAAGGAAGCTGTGGAGTCTGTTCTTATTTTCCACTTGTCACCCATCATCTATCGATAGATCCCAGGGAGATCCAGGAGGATCCAGGAAGATTAAGGAGACCGCTGTCCCTTTTTTCTCAATGGATTAGCCTAACGGCAACTTGAAAGGATTGAGTGCTGTTGCAGACAGTGAAGCAGCTGTGAGTACTTCCGCCATGCATCAACACACACGCTGGCCGGGGAGCACAGCTAGGTAAGCCTGTCATACAGCTGAAGATTTACACTGAACTTTTTATTATAGTCACATCGATAAACTGTCCTTGACTAACTAAACTGGTCATTTTCTCAAACAAGAAAATTCAACAAAATTCACTCACATCCCAGTGCACATAACTAAGAATTATCTAACACCTGTGGTTAACTCAGAACGGCAGAACAGTAAATTGTCCTGTTTTTCATTCACCTTAATTCACGGAGTTCAACTCAGCACACCTAATTAGGTACTACTCTACACACTTACAACAGGACTCTTTTTCACTAACAAAGGATATCCCTATTCACAAGTCTTTATTCACCTACGGACATTATTGGAGTAATTATTAGCCAATATTTATTGTCTATGGCTAAAGTAGTTTCATGTTTATCTGAGGCTTTACATATTGCACCTTATCAAAGTGATTATATAACGTTGAACCGTCTAAGTTATTATATAGCGTTTAATTGTTGATTGCACGATTTCCTTTATTTTAATCAGTTGTGGCCACAACTTGTCTTTTAAAGTTAAATTTTAATATCATTTACTATTGTCATTTATTCATTGTCATCTATTAAATACTTGTTTTAACAAGCCCTTGCTATTTAGAATTTATTATACATATTGGTTTATTCTTATTCATAAATTTGAGCTTTTTTCCCTCAGCTGTCTCACAGCGCCTCTCTCTACACCCTAGTTTTTGTTTCTTCCATTGGACTGAGTAGGGAGATATCAGTCTTATTTAGAGAGGCATAGAGGGTTTGACTGAGTCCAGACTTTTGTTTCTGATAAAGAAAGAGTCCACGCTGTTATGCGGCTAATAGACAAATTTCCATCTCTTATTCTCTCACTTTGGAAATATAGCAAAGGCTGGTGGGCCATTTCTACAATAATTTTCTCACCCTGTATATAGCTGCGGAAATTTTGTAGAGCCCATACAATAGATAAGAGGGATTTTTCGCAATCGTTAAACTTTATTTATACTGGGGATAGATTTTTGCTCGCATAAGCAATGGCTTTGTTCAAATTATCATGCTTTTGGTATAAAACTCATGCTTATATCTGTGTAACCTGTCTCTAAGAAGAAAGTTTTACCACCTTCAGGGTACACTAAGCAAGGTGCTTGAGTGAGTTTTCTCTTCAGCTCTCTGATGGCTGTTTCTTGAGACTCACTCCAGTGCCATTTCACATCTTTCTTTAGAATAAGTAGTAGTGGTTTAGCTAATTCCGCATAATTATCAATGAATTTGCGAGAATAATTTGTCATACCCAGGAATGATCTCAATTCCTTTAAGTTAGTTGGGTTTTTAGAATTCACTATAGCTTCCACCTTTTTCTTCTGGGGATTTAATCCTTCAGAGGTAACTTCATGTCCCAAGAAGTTTACACGAGTGCGGCACCATTGAGCTTTTTGTAGGGATAATTTGACACCTGCCCTTTTAAGTTGGCTGAGGATGTGTCTAAGCTCTGCAACATGTTTTTCAAAGTCTGTGCTTTTGATTAAAACATCATCAACATAAGATAAGGTCCCCCTTTCCAGTGCATCAGGCATAGCCTTATGCATGAATACAGCAAATTCATGTCCAGAATTTATGTATCCAAAAGGAAGTCTTTGAAATGCATATTGGACCTTTTGGAAGGAGAATGCTAGCTTATATTGGTCCTCTTCATGTACCTTTATGGTCCAATATCCCTGTGCACAATCAATGGCAGTGAATATTTTGGATCCCTGCATTTGTGCTAGGCACTGGTCAATGTATGGTACTGGCCAGCCAGACATGTACACTCGTTTGTTTAGCTGTCTTAAGTCAGCACACAAATGCCATTGTCCATTGGGCTTAAGGACACCTAGAATAGGATTATTATAAGAGCTGTGCACCTGTCTGATAATACCTCTTTCTTCCAAATTCCTTATGATCTCTGCAAGAGATTCATACGAGGCTAGGGGGAAGTCTGTATTGTTTGACAAATACAGGTGGTGCATCGGGATCTGTTTGTATTCTTGCAATGTGCAAGTCTGTAGTACCACAGTCATAAGAATCCTTAGCAAAAATATCCTTGTACTCCATCAGGAGTTCCCGCAGCTTTTGGCGTTCATCATCGCTGGAACAGCCATTAGCTAAAAATATTTGCTCTTCGACTATTTGCTGAAATCCTGGAAAGATTTCAGGCTGTCCTATTTCATAGGCTTCTTCCAATCTAGAGGTGAGATCCCCTTGATTATAGCTTATATTGCCCCCATGACTCTGGGAATTTGGGTAATCTTGCTGTTTGATTGGCTGATCAAACACTAGAGAGGCTTCTTCAATTTTACAGATGCCTTCCTCTGAGCTGAAGGGATAAATAGACTGAATATTAAATAGACCCTCTGGCATAGATGCAAAGGATTGTTCTATTAATAGTTCTTCAGTTAGGTATCATTCAGGTATTAGCCCAATTACATTATTCTGGAATCCAAAAGTGTAATAACTTGATTCCAGTGCATATCCTATGGTAGTTCCCTTGGATAACGTTATATCCTGTGGGGTCATGTTATGCACAATAATATGTATTGGGACAGTTCCAATATTCACCATAGGAGTGTAGGTCACTGTGACACCCAGATTTTGTATTCTTTGGGAGAGGCAAATCAGTGTTTCAGAAGTTTTTAATTTCTGACCTCTCTTTACCTGTAAGGGTAAGAGAAATTTATCAGCCCCAGCAGGAATTATAACATCGCTAGATACCTGCATATTCACAGCATATGGCAATTGCTGGTTTGATTTCAGGGCTGCACTTTCATCCTGAAATACTTCAGGGTCCCCCTTTAACCTGCTTCAGAGGCAAGAATTAATCAAATCTATTTGTATGGCATATCTATGTAAGATATCATTGCCAATGTATATTTGATTATGGGGAGTATTTAAAACTAAAAACAGGTGCTTCATTGACTTATTACCAATAGAGATAGATAATAAGCACTTAGCTGTGATGTTATAGCTTTCAGACCTGTTATCCAGGTTGTGGACACAGTGGTCTTGGGGGGAAAGATATTTAATCACTTTAGGTTCAGCTATCTGCGCTAATAAACCTTCGCTTATATAGCTAGCTTCCTGTTTTAAGTTTATTTTAGCATACTTGGTTTTACCAAGGTCATGTACTTGTACAGGGATAAATAGATCCTCTTTAACTCTCTCAATCCCTGTGAGGTATTGAGCGTGGCCTCCCCCTTTAGGGATTTTATGATCCCCCTTGTGGAGTGATATGGTTAATACATCGCCATCTAGGGAAATATTCGCTATTTTTCCAGGTGAAATTTTAAAAGTATTACCATTAGAGCCACTAAAAGGAGTCTGATCATCTATTTGTAGAATAGTGATTTCAGGTAAAGAGTTATTCCTGAAATGAATCTCCACAGCATCTGGTTTCTTTTCCACCACGTGACAGTTATGTCGGGTGTGAGATATACCAGATTTTTCATAATTGATGGGCCTTTTAACTTGTGACCAAATTGCATTATTTATGCAATCAATTATGGTGCTTAATCGCTTCAGGAGATCACTACCAATAATTAAACGATCAGTTGGCAGATCCACTATAATGACAGGGTGTCTTATGACCCTGTTCCCCAATTTAAATTTTAACCAGGTAGTACCGTAAACTTTTAGGGAGTCACCCCCAACACCTATTAGGGAACCATCAAATTCGTTTATTTTAGGTTTGTGGGGTGTTAGCTGTGTGTAGTACCTGTGGGATATGATAATTGCCTGAGATCCGGTGTCAATTAATCCCATGATAGGATTGGAGACTGAATCTTGCAGCTCAACTAATACATAATACCTTCCTGCAGTTTCTATCATTTCACACATAAAGTTGGCGTTATCATACATCTGTGGGCTTCGCCACGTGTTACCTGAGTTCGCCATGCTTTCCGATGCAGAAGAAGCTTCATACCTACCGGTCTCCTCTATGACAGGGTCGGTTAGATTCTTGTGTACTGCATCTGTGGAAATAAGGTTAAGAGAGTGCTGCAAAGGAAGAGGTTTGTTAATTTTTCCCGGATGAGGTTGCCTGTCATCACAGCTAAATTGTCCGTTTCTGGTCTGTGGGGAGAGAACATGATTAGTATCATTGATATTTATTACTGCATTTTGTATATCTCTCCCCTCCCCTTCAGGTGATACTGCAGTATTTATGACTGTGCCTGTGGTGCACTGCTGACCACTGGCTGTACCCCTAAAAAAGTATTGTTCGGTTGCTGAGCCGTAGAAGGTTGACTCATATTAGCAAATTGATTTAACTGGGTAAACAGCATATCTACCTGATTCTACAAGTTACCTCTACCCCTGGGCCTATCTCTTGGTGCCCCATAATAATGATTCCTGGACCATTGGGTTCCTTCAGAATCAGGGCCACTATTTCTATTTTGGCGTGGTTGCCACTGGGGTTCAGCTTGTTCAGTATTAGTACTTTGGGGAGCATTATATACCTGGGGTGTCTGGTTACCCTGAGAATATCTTCGCCGTCTATTGTATCTACCCTTGCGCGGATACCAATTATTTGGTGACTATTCTCTTTGTGAGTAATTATTCACCTGATTATGTCCCCCACCTTGGTTATAGTCTCCCTGCGCCTCAACCTGTGTAGGGGAGGGGGCAGAGTTAAACCTCTGTGGAGATGGCCTGTTTTGACTGGCCACCTCCGCATAGGTTTTCTTTTTAGACTCCAAATTGAGGGGGTTAGATGACACCCTAGTTTCTGCCTCAATTTTGGGTTTTGATTCCTTTTTAACCCCCTGCTCCTGCAGTCCTCATCAAAATCTCTAGGTAAGTTAATTTTGATGGGTGAAGGCAATGCTTCAAAAAATAAATTTACAAATTCTGAGCCATCAAATCTGGGATTATCTTCAGCCATGCTGTACGCATTTTTCAATTCAGAAAGGAATTCGATTGGACTCTGATTCGCACGACACTTTAAACCATATACCGCTATTTTTGCTGCAGTTTTAGTGCGATATTGCCCAAATTCTTTTCTGCATTGTCGTTTTATTTCATTCCAGGAATGAATATTCATATCCTTTAGTGAAGTAAAGAATTTGTGATGCTTACTGTCAAACATTCATTATAGCTAATGCATTTTCAAAAGCCTCTAAATGATCAATTACAGATTTTGTTCCCTTATTGGAGAATATAGGTACTGCACGTTGTACGAAGGTGATTATTTTATGGGAATCATATACTTTTTTAGACTTATTTTGGGATTCTCTGTTAGAGTTTCCCTCCCCCGCACCAGCTGCGTTACAGCAGTCCTCTGGATTTATATCATGAGGTGACTGCCTATTTGGGAAATCTATTTCTGACCCATTAGGGGTCATTTGTTGATACTGTACCATATATTTCTGTACCTCGTCCCTGACGTGTTCCCTAAAGGATTTAGCATTATCTGCATTATTCTCACTGTTAATATAAGGGTTTTCATTATGGCGATATGACCTTTTTACATCGCTTAATTCTCTCTGGCTTTGAGCAAGCTGTTTATTTAAATCTTGTATCTGTGCGAGTAAGCCTATATTATGCTTATCTAAGGTGGTTAGGTTTTGGGCAAATTCATACATTTTATTTTTGGCTATTTGTAAATCCTCTTCGCATCTGCGTGAGGAACTAATACTATTTTAGCTCCTGTATTTGCAATCGTTTGTCTATGACACAAAACGACATTTCATCAATAATGCATATTAAAAGGGGCCAAGATTTTAGTATTAGTTCGTCTCCCTTTTTGAGAGTCTTGCATTGATTAATCATTAATAATTCCTGGAAGAATTCATTCTCTTCATTCCACATATTATTGTTAATGGTAATAGCTTTAGCCCTAGTTTCAAGCATATCCATAAAATCATTTAATTCACCCGCAATATTAAGCTTCCCTTTAATGTAACTTAAGATATCTTTCTTAAGGACCTGACCTTTAGTAATGGGTATTGTAATGGGACCATTTTCATCGCTATGTATATAATTAAATGAGTCACTTCTGGCTACAGACATTATTATATTGGTTTAGTATATAGTTAAATTAAAACGCTAATACAATTTTTGCCAATAAAAAGAGATAAAAAATTATATTTTTAAATAAAATAGTACTAATTTTGAAATATGAAAAATTTATATTTCGAAATATGAAAAATTAATATTTTTGATTAACTTTGAAAATATGAAAAAATAATATTTTTGATTAATTTTGAAATATGAAAAATTTATATTTTTATTAATCTTTCAAAAATTCATCTTTAATGATATTTCAAGATATTAATATCAATCTCGAAATATGAAAATCAATATTTCAACTTTTCAAAAATTATATCTTCAAAATATTAATATCGAAATATGATTTTTTTTTCTCTCTTTTATAATAATTTCTATTTACTACAAATATGTTATATCAAATATAATGGATTTTAATAAACCTCAAACAGTGCCTCCATATTTTATGTCAGTATATTTATGAAAATCTTAGTAGTGCTCTCAAAATAATATATCAGCTTATGGCAGGGTTATAACACAATACAAATAATAATTATCCTTAAAAATAGAAACCCTTAACCAACATGCATCTACTAGAAACCATACAATTAATATAAATATCTGAATTATTTTATTTAGTTAATATCCATGAACATTTTTGAAATATATTTGCAATATCAGAATATGACACAATATTATATACGTTAAAACCAACTATTAAGATATGGTATCCTTCTTATAAAACCCAGAAAAATGTATCTTTAAAACCAACCTTTCATTCAGAGCTGCATTTAAAATATTACAATGAGACTAAAATCTTTTGCTTTTAACATCCAAGCAATACAATTCTAAACAGTGCTTATAAACAATAGGATAATATATATTATGCTATTTAACTGTAATTTATCCTAATACAATATTGATTTAAAACATCAGAACTTTCACAGATAGGTTACTTAATCTTAGAGAAATGTAGGAAGAAGAAATGGATATACCAGAGCACTCAAAGTTAACTATTATGATTAATTCATAATGTGAGTTGATGTGCAGGACTGGCTATTTTAAATAAAACATAACTTTTAATAATGTTCAAGTAAAATATAATGTTAAATAATGGTGATAAACATTCACACAGTGTTGTGTATATTAAAATCAATTAAAAAATAAATGAATGCTGCAGTGCAATGCTTACTTAGTATTTTGAGACTGCCAATAGCAGCGAACACAGTACTAGATACATTTTGATTTTGACACATAATGTGAATATACGGCAGAATTGGCAGAGTCCCAAGTACACAAACACTGCATGGATACTAAGTATCGTTCAGTCTAACGAACCATAGGCTATGTAATACATGTCACAAAGTATTCAGGGGCATGATAGAATTACAGCTGATATACAATTCTCATACAGGCAGAATGTCAGCCTTTGAAGTGGAAGACAATAAAATTGTTTTACCTGTTGTGCTCCAACAAGTTTGATTATCAATTAGGGTCTATCAGTGGGTCAGTCAAGCTATTCTAGGTCTCTACAAAGTTTACACCAAGCACTATTAAGTCCTGCAATTTCCATCTATATATATTGAGGAATCCTATCCAAGACAGTTACCAGCCACAATTAATTTAGTGGATATTCTCAATCATATTTACTAACGTACCAGTAATGATTTTATTACATTACTAGTAATTTTTTGCAATATACATGAATACATTAGTATGATATGTACTGCTCAAAATATTACTTTATAAATATTACTTATTGAAGCCAAAACTACTGAAATAATTATGATATAGGCAGTATTACTGTCAATCTTCAGTACTAATTATTTACCCTTTTTAAAGTACAGTTAGTTTGATCGATGAGTTCACCAGCAGGTGATGGTTACTATAATATTAACCCCATGTTGATTGTAGACATACAGTGATAACTGTTAGGACTATTACCACAAAGCAATTTACCAAGGTGAATTGTGCAAATCTATCACTTTATCCAACCTACAGAGGGGTATTCTCTCACTACTAATACAGGCTGAAGTGTGCTTGAAAGGTACTATAATGCTTACTATATAACTATATTTAGACAAATGATATGTAGCCAAACATATGCTACAATAATAATTTTGTAATTTTACATTTTTTACTCTATTGCCTCATTTTACCTATGTTCTAAATACACGTAGCCATTATCACGTTCTTTTTGTGATGAATTACATTAATAACCACGCTGCACAAGGAATGAATGGGTGCTGCTTGTGTAGAGAGTATACTCTACTTTAATTTCACTCCACTGACCCTAATTTAAATTTACAAGTGACTGACAATCCTAGCCGTGGGTCCTCTAATCTGCCAACAGACAGTATTATAATAATTGGTTCCAAACACAATATCCAGTCTCTGTACTGGGAATATCAGACCAGCATTTTAGTTTTAACTAACCCATATTTTAAATAAATTCTAATAAAGATTTATGTTTTAACTTGTGTGATTCTTTTTCCAACTCCAGTAAATTGGGGGTCATTTGAGTGCTTACCTAGTATCTTTTTTCTGTTAGTTTCTATAGCTAACTTTTTTGAATGTAACTTTGTTGATACATAGCACCTAACCACATTAACTGTAAAATATTAAGGCCATTGACCTTATTACAGAACGGTAAAAGACCCAATGCAAAATCTATGAGTGGTGCCATCTATTCTATCTGAATCTAATTCATAATGTGAGTTGATGTGCAGGACTGGCTATTTTAAATAAAACATAACTTTTAATAATGTTCAAGTAAAATATAATGTTAAATAATGGTGATAAACATTCACACAGTGTTGTGTATATTAAAATCAATTAAAAAATAAATTAATGCTGCAGTGCCAAATATTGGCCATACAGAGTATGTCAAGTGGGTGATTCACAATCAAAAAGCACTATAAAGTGCTTAGCAATAGCAACAAAACTAATTCAATAAGAAAAGGAAGTTACACTTCCACCAAATACAATGCTGAGTGCAGTGCTCAGCCGTGGTTAGCTTCTATTAAAGTCACAGACTCTGTATGCAATTACAAGATAGGATTGAACTTGTGAATCTATCACTATCTAGACCTGTGTAATGAGTCAGAATAAAGCCCTATTCACAGAGAATAGGCGTAGGTTCTGTGACATAAAACCGCTAACATGTATATGTTGCTATAGAACAATTATACCCACAAGAAGGGTGTGTGTGGTGGGTGAGTCTGGTAAGGATGTACCACAATATGCTCGCGGATTGCACAATGAACTAATCTAAAAAGAGGATTGACCTCACACAAATTATCTAGCTAGTGCAATGCTGGAGCGGTACTATACCTTGTCAGAATCCCATACTATATGTAAAGTTATGACAAATGGTACTGTAAAGGCAATTAAAGGAGCCCAGAAATTGGCTAGTTATCCTAGAAGGAATACTTCATGGTAAACGTTTCAACAGTACAGTCAAATATTAACAATTATACACACACTTTCTCAGCCTTTGAGAAAGCCACGGAGGTGGCGAAATGTGCATCAGGCGCTCCTTTTGAATGCTGACAGTTTAATATAGCGTGTCTGTGTATAATTGTTAATATTTGACTGTACTGTTGAAACATTTACCATGAAGTATTCCTTCTAGGATAACTAGCCAATTTCTGGGCTCCTTTAATTGCCTTTTCAGTACCTTTTCAGTACCATTTGTCATAACTTTACATATAGTATGGGATTCTGACAAGGTATAGTACCGCTCCAGCATTGCACTAGCTAGATAATTTGTGTGAGGTCAATCCTCTTTTTAGATTAGTTCATTGTGCAATCCGCGAGCATATTGTGGTACATCCTTACCAGACTCACCCACCACACACACCCTTCTTGTGGGTATAATTGTTCTATAGCAACATATACATGTTAGCGGTTTTATGTCACAGAACCTACACCTATTCTCTGTGAATAGGGCTTTATTCTGACTCATTACACAGGTCTAGATAGTGATAGATTCACAAGTTCAATCCTATCTTGTAATTGCATACAGCGTATGTGACTTTAATAGAAGCTAACCACGGCTGAGCACTGCACTCAGCATTGTATTTGGTGGAAGTGTAACTTCCTTTTCTTATTGAATTAGTTTTGTTGCTATTGCTAAGCACTTTATAGTGCTTTTTGATTGTGAATCACCCACTTGACATACTCTGTATGGCCAATATTTGGCACTGCAGCATTCATTTCTTTTTTAATTGATTTTAATATACACAACACTGTGTGAATGTTTATCACCATTATTTAACATTATATTTTACTTGAACATTATTAAAAGTTATGTTTTATTTAAAATAACCAGTCCTGCACATCAACTCACATTATGAATTAATCATAATAGTTAACTTTGAGTGCTCTGGTATATCCATTTCTTCTTCCTACATTTCTTTATGTTTATACAGGATATTGAGCACCCCCCACCTTCATTATTTTGATTAAGGAAATACTATTTTCCACCCAAAGTATAGGGTTTAATTGTGTTGGGGAAATTATAAGTGTATAAAAAATACAGCAATATTTCTCTCCCTAAATTTCTTAAACAGGTTACTTAATCTACCAGATACAAATTTAAACAATAATACAATATACACTTCTGAATTATTATTATATATTTGCATAGATAAACAATTTAAATTGGGATTTGTTTAACAATACATAGGCTATGAAATTCTAACTTGAAATATAAACTATTTTCTTAAATCTACTTATTATAATTTAACTGTAGTGACTATGCATATAACTTATCTTACCAATAACCTTGTATACTTTACCAAATAAAGAGCGGTTGATATCCAATATTCCTTAATAGGAATTATTTTACCTCAGATCACCAATAAGTGTATATCGCAATCAATGAGAAAGTGGTAGATCAGCTTTGCCAAAGTAAAATGGTCTTTTTCACGCCCAGCAGGAACCAGTTTTCAAGTTTAGCTCAGCAGAAATCTCTCTTTCTCTCTATTGCATTCACTTTTTTATCAGTTTTCCATCATGGGTAAATTATGGGTGGCCCTCCTGGTCCCTTCTGATTGGATATTTGGAATAGCATACATTGTTGTTATGGAAACACATCCTTTAAACAGTTAAATATCTTAACTGTCCTACCGGTATTGGCCCTTAGGTGGCAGCAGTCATACAGACAAAAAAAAATTCACCCCCACATTTCTAAAACATTTTTGACAAGTTAATTATTCTCAAACATGGATATTTAATCAGATCACACTCTTTGCATTAATCATACATAACCCCAATTATAGATGGTTAATATTAGGTTATTTTTTTCTGATTATTCTGATACCAAATATGTTATATTATTAACATTTTATTATATTAAGGCAATTTAATACTGCTAATTATTAGCTTAAAATGCATTATAATTTTATCAGTATCCTGGCATTTCTATAGAAATAACAGTCTATTTTTATATTTCCAATAGTTCTGTCTGCATTGTGTCCTAAACATGAATATACCATATTTTATGTTTTTAATAAGCCCTAGATGTATGAACCTTCTTCATGCAGATCTGAAATTATATGCCTGAAAAATACAAACAATATAGAGGTTATTAAACATTTTAGACTGACTAAATAGTTAGCTCCCAAGCTTAGCGAATACCCACATAATAATAGAGAATTAGACAATTTCCCAAATTTCTATATTTAATACATTCTGGGGCATGCATTCAGGGATGATTATTTGCTGTATGTTCAGTAAGTTTCAAAGTCACACCTTAACATGTGTCTTTGAGATTCCAGCAGTCTAATTTCCATCTCATCAAGCTTCAAAAAGGGAGATTCCAGACACACCGTCTTTTACTCACCACATGGGGTCTTTTACACCTAAGTGTAATGCTGAAATTCTCACAAAAACATGTTTGTATTTTCATCTAGGCAGCAAATGCTTTAGTGTCAAGCCTTTGGAGACATCCTGTCTGCATACTAAATGGGGGGAGAGCTGAACATGAGTGAAGTCAGTTTGTCTGAAAGGAATAAATCACTTTCTCCTGATCAGTCAGATATTTGATTAAACATATATATTTATTAACCTTAAAATATATATATTTATTAACCTTACATATACCTTGACAATCCCTTTATGACTACAGTGTACCCATCTTCTGATGGCTATTTCCAGCAGGATAATGCACCATGTCACAAAGCTGAAATCATCTAAAATTGGTTTCTTGAACATGACAATGAGTTAATTGTATTCCAATGGCATCCACAGTAACCAGATCTCAATCCAATAGAGCACCTTTGGGATGCGGTGGAACAGGAGATTCGCATCATGGATGTGCAGCCAACAAATCTGCAGCAACTGCATGATGCTATCATGTCAATATGGACCAAAATCTCTGAGGAATGTTTCCAACATCTTGTTGAATCTATGCCACAAATAATTAAGGCAGTTCTGAAGACAAAAGAGGGTCCTGTGGAGTTATATAATATAGAATATGGGAATGTGGAGTTATAAAATATAGAATATGGAATGTAGAGTTATAAATGTAATTAACATACTGCTAGATTACAAGTCTGTGCGTTTGTCTTTTAACGCTGAAAATATGGTATTTTCAGCGTTAAAACAGCAACGCAGCCATTACAAGTCTTGTCGGTATAGGTGTACCACAAGCTTTTTAGCCTGTAATGCAACGTCAGTACCGCACTCTTAAAAATGACGTTTTTAATGGGATTCCCATAGCGCTGGTATTGCAAGTTTTGCGTTCTGGCTAAAAAAAACGGCGTTACATTTTAAACGACAAGATCCGTACCGCCATCTGAAAGCAGTAGCTATGAGTTTTACGCTACAAATCTGTAACGTAAAACTCATAACTAAACTGCAACAAAGTACACTAACACCCATAAACTACCTATTAACCCCTAAACCGTGGCCCTCCCACATCGCAAACACTTTATTAAACTTATTAACCCCTAATCTGCCGCTCGCGACATCACCACCACTAATTTTTTTTATTAACACTTACTCCTCACTCCCTGACATTGTCACCACTATAATAAACTTATTAACCCCTAAAACCGCCACCCTCCTGCATCGCAAACACTATTTAAATATTATTAACTCCTAATCTGCCGTCTGCCCACATCGCCCCCACTATACTAAAGTTATTTAGCCCTACACCGCTGCCACTATAATAAACCCATTAACCCCTAAACCACAAGCCCCCCACAATGAAATATACTAAAGTAAACTATTAATCCCCTAAACCGAAAGCCCCCCACATCGCAATAAACGAAATTAAACTAGTAACCCCTAAACCTAACGCCTCCCTAATTTTAGATTAAAATTACAATTTCCCTATGTTAAATTAAATAAAAAATTACATGTCAAATTAAAAAAACTAATTTTAAACTAACAATTAAACTAAAATAATTGTTAAACTAAAATTAAACTACCAATTAAATTAAACTAAACTACACATTAAAAAAATACTAACACTACCCTAAAAATTACAAATGATCTACATACAAAAATTAAAAGAGACTAAATTACAAAAAAATAACAAACACTAAAGTACGAAAAATAACAAACAAATGGCTAGATTACGAGTTTTGCGTTATGAGTGAAAAACATAATTTATGTAAGAACTTACCTGATAAATTCATTTCTTTCATATTAGCAAGAGTCCATGAGCTAGTGACGTATGGGATATACATTCCTACCAGGAGGGGCAAAGTTTCCCAAACCTCAAAATGCCTATAAATACACCCCTCAGCACACCCACAAATCAGTTTAACGAATAGCCAAGAAGTGGGGTGATAAGAAAAAAGTGCGAAAGCATAAAAAATAAGGATCTGGAATAATTGTGCTTTATACAAAAAAATCATAACCACCACAAAAAGGGTGGGCCTCATGGACTCTTGCTAATATGAAAGAAATGAATTTATCAGGTAAGTTCTTACATAAATTATGTTTTCTTTCATGTAATTAGCAAGAGTCCATGAGCTAGTGACGTATGGGATAATGACTACCCAAGATGTGGATCTTTCCACGCAAGAGTCACTAGAGAGGGAAGGATAAAATAAAGACAGCCAATTCCGCTGAAAAATAATCCACACCCAAAATAAAGTTTAAATTTTATAATGAAAAAAACTGAAATTATAAGCAGAAGATTCAAACTGAAACAGCTGCCTGAAGTACTTTTCTACCAAAAACAGCTTCAGAAGAAGAAAACACATCAAAATGGTAGAATTTAGTAAAAGTATGCAAAGAAGACCAAGTTGCTGCTTTGCAAATCTGATCAACCGAAGCTTCATTCCTAAACGCCCAGGAAGTAGAAACAGACCTAGTAGAATGAGCTGTAATCCTTTGAGGCAGAGTTTTACCCAACTCGACATAAGCATGATGAATTAAAGATTTCAACCAAGATGCCAAAGAAATGGCAGAGGCCTTCTGACCTTTCCTAGAACCGGAAAAGATAACAAATAGACTAGAAGTCTTTCGGAAATTCTTAGTAGCTTCAACATAATATTTCAAAGCTCTAACTACATCCAAAGAATGTAATGATTTCTCCTTAGAATTCTTAGGATTAGGACATAATGAATGAACCACAATTTCTCTACTAATGTTGTTGGAATTCACAACCTTAGGTAAAAATTTAAAAGAAGTTCGCAACACCGCCTTATCCTGGTGAAAAATCAGAAAAGGAGACTCACAAGAAAGAGCAGATAATTCAGAAATTCTTCTGGTAGAAGAGATGGCCAAAAGGAACAAAACTTTCCAAGAAAGTAATTTAATGTCCAATGAATGCATAGGTTCAAACGGAGGAGCTTGAAGAGCCCCCAGAACCACATTCAAACTCCAAGGAGGAGAAATTGACTTAATGACAGGTTTTATACGAACCAAAGCTTGTACAAAACAATGAATATCAGGAAGATTAGCAATCTTTCCGTGAAAAAGAACAGAAAGAGCAGAGATTTGTCCTTTCAAGGAACTTGCAGACAAACCTTTATCCAAACCATCCTGAAGAAACTGTAAAATTCTCGGAATTCTAAAAGAATGCCAGGAAAAATGATGAGAAAGACACCAAGAAATATAAGTCTTCCAGACTCTATAATATATCTCCCTAGATACAGATTTACGAGCCTGTAACATAGTATTAATCACAGAGTCAGAGAAACCTCTTTGACTAAGAATCAAGCGTTCAATCTCCATACCTTTAAATTTAAGGATTTGAGATCATGATGGAAAAAAGGACCTTGCGACAGAAGGTCTGGTCTTAACGGAAGAGTCCACGGTTGGCAAGAGGCCATCTGGACAAGATCCGCATACCAAAACCTGTGAGGACATGCTGGAGCTACCAGCAGAACAAACGAGCATTCCTTCAGAATCTTGGAGATTACTCTTGGAAGAAGAACTAGAGGCGGAAAGATATAGGCAGGATGATACTTCCAAGGAAGTGACAATGCATCCACTGTTTCCGCTTGAGGATCCCTGGATCTGGACAGATACCTGGGAAGTTTCTTGTTTAGATGAGAGGCCATCAGATCTATTTCTGGAAGTCCCCATATTTGAACAATCTGAAGAAATACCTCTGGGTGAAGAGACCATTCGCCCGGATGCAATGTTTGGCGACTGAGAAAATCCGCTTCCCAATTGTCTATACCTGGGATATGAACCGCAGAAACTAGACAGGAGCTGGATTCTGCCCATACCAGAATTTGAGATACTTCTTTCATAGCCAGAGGACTGTGAGTCCCTCCTTGATGATTGATGTATGCCACAGTTGTGACATTGTCTGTCTGAAAACAAATGAACGATTCTCTCTTTAGAAGAGGCCAAGACTGAAGAGCTCTGAAAATTGCACGGAGTTCCAAAATATTGATCGGTAATCTCACCTCCTGAGATTCCCAAACCCCTTGTGCTGTCAGAGACCCCCAAACAGCTCCCCAACCTGTCAGACTTGCATCTGTTGAAATTACAGTCCAGGTCGGAAGAACAAAAGAAGCCCCCTGAACTAAACGATGGTGATCTGTCCACCACGTCAGAGAGTGTCGTAAATCGGTTTTAAAGATATTAATTGAGATATCTTTGTGTAATCCCTGCACCACTGGTTCAGCATACAGAGCTGAAGAGGTCGCATGTGAAAACGAGCAAAGGGAATCGCGTCCGATGCAGCAGTCATAAGACCTAGAATTTCCATGCATAAGGCTACCGAAGGGAATGATTGTGACTGAAGGTTTCGACAAGCTGATATCAATTTTAGACGTCTCTTGTCTGTCAAAGATAGAGTCATGGATACTGAATCTATCTGGAAACCTAAAAAGGTTACCCTTGTCTGAGGAATCAATGAACTTTTTGGTAAATTGATCCTCCAACCATGATCTTGAAGAAACAACACAAGTCGATTCGTATGAGATTCTGCTAAATGTGAAGACTGAGCAAGTACCAAGATATCGTCCAAATAAGGAAATACCACAATACCCTGTTCTCTGATTACAGACAGAAGGGCACCGAGAACCTTTGTAAAAATTCTTGGAGCTGTTGCTAGGCCAAACGGCAGAGCCACAAACTGGTAATGCTTGTCTAGGAAAGAGAATCTCAGAAACTGATAGTGATCTGGATGAATCGGAATATGCAGATATACATCCTGTAAATCTATTGTAGACATATAATGCCCTTGCTGAACAAAAGGCAGGATAGTCCTTACAGTTACCATTTTGAATGTTGGTATCCTTACATAACGATTCAATATTTTTAGATCCAGAACTGGTCTGAAGGAATTCTCCTTCTTTGGTACAATGAAGAGATTTGAATAAAACCCCAGCCCCTGTTCCAGAACTGGAACTGGCATAATTACTCCAGCCAACTCTAGATCTGAAACACATTTCAGAAATGCTTGAGCCTTCGCTGGATTTACTGGGACACGGGAAAGAAAAAATCTCTTTGCAGGAGGCCTTATCTTGAAGCCAATTCTGTACCCTTCTGAAACAATGTTCTGAATCCAAAGATTGTGAATGGAATTGATCCAAATTTCTTTGAAAAAACGTAATCTGCCCCCTACCAGCTGAGTTGGAATGAGGGCCGCACCTTCATGTGGACTTAGGAGCTGGCTTTGATTTTCTAAAAGGCTTGGATTTATTCCAGACTGGAGATGGTTTCCAAACTGATACCGCTCCTGAGGATGAAGGATCAGGCTTTTGTTCCTTGTTGTGACGAAAGGAACAAAAACGATTATTAGACCTAAATTTACCTTTAGATTTTTTATCCTGTGGTAAAAAAGTTCCTTTCCTTCCAGTAACAGTTGAGATAATAGAATCCAACTGAGAACCAAATAATTTATTACCCTGGAAAGAAAGGGAAAGCAGAGTAGACTTAGAAGACATATCAGCATTCCAAGTTTTAAGCCATAAAGCTCTTCTAGCTAAAATAGCTAGAGACATATACCTGACATCAACTCTAATGATATCAAAGATGGCATCACAAATAAAATTATTAGCATGTTGAAGAAGAATAATAATGCTATGAGAATTATGATCTGTTACTTCTTGCGCTAAAGCTTCTAACCAAAAAGTTGAAGCTGCAGCAACATCCGCTAAAGATATAGCAGGTCTAAGAAGATCACCTGAACACAAGTAAGCTTTTCTTAGAAAGGATTCAATTTTCCTATCTAAAGGATCCTTAAAGGAAGTACCATCTGCCGTAGGAATAGTAGTACGCTTAGCAAGAGTAGAGACATCCCCATCAACCTTAGGGATTTTGTCCCAAAACTCTAATCTGTCAGATGGCACAGGATATAATTGTTTAAAACGTTTAGAAGGAGTAAATGAATTACCCAAATTATTCCATTCCCTGGAAATTACTTCAGAAATAGCACCAGGAACAGGAAAAACTTCTGGAATAACTACAGGAGATTTAAAAACCTTATCTAAACGTTTAGATTTAGTATCAAGAGGACCAGAATCCTCAATTTCTAATGCAATTAGGACTTCTTTAAGTAAAGAACGAATAAATTCCATTTTAAATAAATATGAAGATTTATCAGCATCAACCTCTGAGACAGAATCCTCTGAACCAGAAGAACCATTATCAGAATCAGAATGATGATGTTCATTTAAAAATTCATCTGAAAAATGAGAAGTTTTAAAAGACTTTTTACGTTTACTAGAAGGAGGAATAACAGACATAGCCTTATTAATGGATTTAGAAACAAAATCTCTTATGTTATCAGGAACACTCTGAGTATTAGATGTTGACGGAACAGCAACAGGTAATGTAACTTTACTAAAGGAAATATTATCTGCATTAACAAGTTTGTCATGACATTCAATACAAACAACAGCTGGAGGAACAGCTACCAAAAATTTACAGCAGATACACATAGCTTTGGTAGCTCCAGCACCAGGCAGCGATTTTCCAGAAGTATCTTCTGACTCAGTTTCAACGTGGGACATCTTGCAATATGTAATAGAAAAAACAACATATAATGCAAAATTGATCAAATTCCTTAAATGACAGTTTCAGGAATGGGAAAAAATGCCAGTGAACAAGCTTCTAGCAACCAGAAGCAATAAATAATGAGACTTAAATAATGTGGAGACAATAGTGACGCCCATATTTTTTTAGCGCCAAAAAAGACGCCCACATTATTTGGCGCCTAAATGCTTTTGGCGCCAAAAATGACGCCACATCCGGAACGCTGACACCTTTGGCGCAAAAGAACGTCAAAAATGTCGCAACTTCCGGCGACACGTATGAAGCCGGAAACCGAAAAAAATTTTGCGCCAAAAAAGTCAGCGCCAAGAAAGACGCAATAAAATGAAGCATTTTCAGGTCCCGCGAGCCTAACAGCCCACAGGGAAAAGTCAAATTTTAAGGTAAGAAAAAAATTGATTTATTCAAATGCATTATCCCAAATATGAAACTGACTGTCTGAAATAAGGAATGTTGAACATCCTGAGTCAAGGCAAATAAATGTTTGAATACATATATTTAGAACTTTATAAAAAAGTGCCCAACTATAGCTTAGAGTGTCACAGAAAATAAGACTTACTTACCCCAGGACACTCATCTACATGTTGTAGAAAGCCAAACCAGTACTGAAACGAAAATCAGCAGAGGTAATGGTATATATATAAGAGTATATCGTCGATCTGAAAAGGGAGGTAAGAGATGAATCTCTACGACCGATAACAGAGAACCTATGAAATAGACCCCGTAGAAGGAGATCATTGAATTCAAATAGGCAATACTCTCCTCACATCCCTCTGACATTCACTGCACGCTGAGAGGAAAACCGGGCTCCAACCTGCTGCGGAGCGCATATCAACGTAGAATCTAGCACAAACTTACTTCACCACCTCCATAGGAGGCAAAGTTTGTAAAACTGGTTTGTGGGTGTGGTGAGGGGTGTATTTATAGGCATTTTGGGAAACTTTGCCCCTCCTGGTAGGAATGTATATCCCATACGTCACTAGCTCATGGACTCTTGCTAATTACATGAAAGAAAAGCAGCGTTATGGCTCTTTTTCACTACCGATGGTTTTACTAGTCTTGCAGGTATATCTGTACCGCACACTTTTTTGGCCGTAATGCAACGTAACTACCGCACCTTTCAAAAAGTCCTTTTTCAATGGGACTTCCATAGCACCTGTATTACGAGTTTGCCTGTCTGGCAAAAAGTGAGCGGTACAGCCTATACCGTCAAAATCCGTACCGTAAACTGAAAGTCAGTAGTTATGGGTTTTGTACTACAAAGCTATAGCATAAAACTCATAACTAAAGTGCTAAAAAGTACACTAACAATAATAAACTACCTATTAACGCCTAAACCGAGGCCCTCCCACATTGCAAACACTAAAATAAAATTATTAACCCCTAATCTGCCGCTCCGGACATAGCCACCACTATAATAAACATATTAACCCCTAAACCGACGCACTCCCGCATCGTAAACACTAGTTAAATATTATTTACCCCTAATCTGCTGTCCCTAACATTGCCGCAAACTACATTACTGTTATTAACCCCTAATCTGCTGCCCCCAAAATCGCCACCACTATACTAAAGTTATTAACCTATAAAACCTAACCCTAAGTCTAAACCTAACCCTAACACCCACTAACTTTAAAATAATTAAAATTACTAAATAAAAATTACTATCATTAACTAAATAATACCTATTTAAAACTAAATACTTACCTGTAAAATAAACCCTAAGCTAGCTACAATATAACTAATAGTTACATTGTAGCTATCTTAGGTTTCATTTTTATTTCACAGCTAAGTTTGTATTTATTTTAACTAGGTAGACTAGTTACTAAATAGTTTTTAACTATTTACTAGCTACCTGGTTAAAATAAATACAAATTTAACTGTAAAATAAAACCCAACCTGTCTTACACTAACACAAAACCTTACACTACAATTAAATAAATTACATTAATTAAATACAATTAACTAAATTACAAAAAAACACACTAAATTACACAAAATAAAAATGAAATTATCAAATATTTAAACTAATTACACCTAATCTAATAGCCCTATAAAATAAAAAAGCCCCCCAAAATAAAATAAAAAAACCTAGCCTAAATGAATCTGCCAATAGCCCTTAAAAGGGCCTTTTGTGGGGCATTTCCCCAAAGAAATCAGCTCTTTTACCTGTAAAAAAATAATACAAACAACCCCCAACAGTAAAACCCCCCACCCACACAACCAACTCCCAAATAAAATCCTATATAAAAAGCCTAAGCCCCCCATTGCCCTGAGGGCATTTGAATGGGCATTGCCCTTAAAAGGGCATTTAGCTCTTTTTCAGCCCAAACCCTAAGCTAAAAATAAAACCCACCCAATAAACCCTTAAAAAAACCTAACACTAACCCCCGAAGATCAACTTACAGTTTTTGAAGACCGGACATCCATCCTCAACGAAGCCGGGAGAAGTCTTCATCCAAGCGGCAAGAAGTGGTCCTCCAGACGGGCAGAAGTCTTCATCCAGATGGCATCTTCTATCTTCATCCTTCCAACGTGGAGCGGCTCCATCTTCAAGACATCCGGCGCAGAGCATCTCTTCTTTCAATGGATCTTCAAGAATGAATTCTCCTTTAAATGAAGTCATCCAAGATGGCATCCCTTGAATTCTGATTGGCTGATAGAATTCAATCAGCCAATCGGAATTAAAGGTGAAAAAATCCTATTGGCTGATGCAATCAGCCAATAGGATTGAGCTTCAATCCTATTGGCTGATCCAATCAGCCAGTAGGATTAAGCTTGGATTCTATTGGCTGTTCCAATCAGCCAATAGAATGCAAGCTCAATCCTATTGGCTGATTGGATCAGCCAATAGGATTGAAGCTCAATCCTATTGGCTGATTGCACCAGCCAATAGGATTTTTTCACCTTTAATTCCGATTGGCTGATAGAATTCTATCAGCCAATCGGAATTCAAGGGACGCCATCTTGGATTACGTCTCTTAAAGGAAACATCATTCTTCGTTAGCCATCATCTGAAGAGGATGCTCGGTGCCAGATGTCTTGAAGATGGAGCCGCTCTGTATCGGAAGGATGAAGATAGAAGATGCCGTCTGGATGAAGACTTCTGCCCGTCTGGAGGACCACTTCTTGCCGCTTGGATGAAGACTTTTCCCGGCTTCGTTGAGGACTTCTTGCCGCTTGGATGAAGACTTCTCCCAGCTTCATTGAGGATGGATGTCTGGTCTTCAAAAACTGTAAGTGGATCTTCAGGGGTTAGTGTTAGGTTTTTTTAAGGGTTTATTGGGTGGGTTTTGTTTTTAGCTTAGGGTTTGGGCTGAAAAAGAGCTAAATGCCCTTTCAAGGGCAATGCCCATCCAAATGCCCTTTTCAGGGCAATGGGGAGCTAAGGTTTTTTAGATAGGATTTTATTTGGGGGGTTTGGTTGTGTGGGTGGTGGGTTTTTCTGTTAGGGGGTTGTTTGTATTATTTTTTTACAGGTAAAAGAGCTGATTTCTTTGGGTCAATGCCCCGCAAAAGGCTCTTTTAAGGGCTATTGGCAGTTTAGTTTAGGCTAGCGTTTTTTTTATCTTGGGTGGCTTTTTTATTTTGATAGGGCTATTAGATTAGGTGTAATTAGTTTAAATATTTGATCATTTCTTTTTTATTTTGTGTAATTTAGTGTTTGTTTTTTTGTAATTTAGTTAATTGTATTCAATTAATGTAATTTATTTAATTGTAGTGTAAGGTTAGGTGTTAGTGTAAGACAGGTTAGGTTTTATTTTACAGGCAATTTTGTATTTATTTTAACTAGGTAGCTAGTAAATAGTTAATAACTATTTAGTAACTAGTCTACCTAGTTAAAATAAATACAGACTTAGCTGTGAAATAAAAATAAAAACTAAGATAGCTACAATGTAACTATTAGTTATATTGTAGCTAGCTTAGGGTTTATTTTACAGGTAAGTATTTAGCTTTAAATAGGTATTATTTAGTTAATGATAGTAATTTTTATTTAGATTTATTTTAATTATATTAAAGTTAGTGGGTGTTAGGGTTAGGGTTAGACTTAGGGTTAGATTTAGGGGTTAATAACTTTAGTATAGTGGCGGCGACATTGGGTGTGGCAGATTAGAGGTTAATAAGTGTAGGTTGGTAGCGACGACATTGGGGGTGGCATATTAATAAGTGTAATGTAGGTGGCGGCAGATTAGGGGTTAATAAAAGTAGGTAGGTGGCGGCGATGTCGGGGATGGTAGATTAGGGGTTAATAAGTGTAATATAGGTGTCAGCGATGTCGGGGACGGCAGATTAGGGGTGTTTATACTCGGGATTTATGTTAGGGTGTTAGGTGTAAACATAAATTTTCTTTCCCCATAGGAATCAATGGGGCTGCGTTACGGAGCTTTACGCTCCTTTATTGCAGATGTTAGGCTTTTTTTCAGCCGGCTCTCCCCATTGATGTCTATGGGGAAATCGTGCACGGGCAAGTAAAACTAGCTCAAAGCAGCGCTGATATTTGAGTGCGGTATGGAGCTAAATTTTGATCAACGCTGCTATATTGCCTGCTAACACCAGGTTTTTGCAAACCTGTAATAGCAGCGCTATAGGGAGGTGAGCAGTGACAATAACTTGCAAGTTGGCACCTAGCCACTCATAACGCAAAACTCGTAATCTAGCCGAAAATGATCAAAAATAAAAAAGAATTACAACTAATCTAATAGCCCTATCAAAATAAAAAAGCCCACCCAAAATAAAAAAAAACCCCTAGCCTACAATAAACTACCAATAGCCCTTAAAAGGGCCTTTTGCGGGGCATTGTCCTAAGTTAAACAGCTCATTTACATGTAAAAAAAAAAATACAAAGACACCCCTCAACAGTAAAACTCACCACCCAACCAACCCCCCAAAATAAAAAACCTAACTCTAACAAAAACCTAAGCTACCCATTGCCCTAAAATGGGCAATGTGCATTTAGCTCTTTTACATGCCCAAACCCTAATCTATAAAAAAAAAAAAAAACCAAAAAAAACCCTTAAAAAAACTATCATGAACCCCCGAAGATCCACCTACAGCTTTTGAAGTCCCTTTAGAAAGATCTTCAACCAGGCGGCGAGAAGTCTTCATCCAGGTGGCCTCTTCAATCTATAATGTTTTGTAATTTTAGTGTTTGTTATTTTTTTGTAATGGTAGGTTTTAGTGTAAAGCAGGTTAGGTTTTATGTCACAGGTAAGTTTGTATTTATTTTAACTAGGAAGTTAGTAAATAGTTAATAACTATTTACTAACTAGCCTACCTAGTTAAAATAAATACAACTTACCTGTGAATAAAAATAAAATCTAAGCTAGTTAGAATATAACTATTAGTTTTATTGTAGCTATCTTAGGTTTTATTTCACAGGTAAGTATTTAGTTTTAAATAGGTATTATTTAGTTAATAATTGTAACTTTAATTTAGCTCTATTTAAATTATGTTAAAGTTAGGGGGTGTTAGGGTTAGGGTTACGTTAGGGTTACATTAGGTTTAGGGTTAGGTTTAGGGGGTAATATAGTTTAATTTAGGTTGTTGCAATGTGGGGGGCTGGTGGTTTAGGGGTTTATAGGTTTATTTAGTGGTAGTGATGCGGGAGGCCAGAAGTTTAGGGGTTAATAACTTTATTTAGTTGTGGCGATGTCGGGAAGCGGCGGGAATAGGGGTTAATAACTTTAATATAGTGGCGGCTATATTGGGATCATCAGATTAGGGGTAATAACTTTATTTTGGTGGCAACGAAATTGGGAGCGGCAGATTAGGGGTTAATAACATTATGTAGGTTTTATGTTAGGGTGTTAGGTTTAAACATAACTTTTTTTTCCCCATAGACTTCAATGGGGCTGCGTTATGGAGTTTTTCTTTCCGCGATCTCAGGTGTTAAACTTTTTTTCTGACCCGCTCTCCCCATTGATGTCTATGGGGGAAGCGTGCACGAGCATGTCAAAACAGCTCTTGTTTTGGGTGTGGTATGGAGCTTAAAAACCCCATATTGCACGCACAAGCTGGGTTTTGAAAAACTTGTAATGGCTGCACTATAGGGGGTTAAATAACGCAACTTTTCTTGCGTTAGTTAATTTCCCTATAGCGCGCATAACTCATAATCTAGTTGAAAGATAGGATTAGTTAGATTAGTTTGTAATGGGTTAATGCTTTTTCAAGGGCACTGCATTACATGTACATTCAGTTGCTCTTGTCAATCAAACCACTACTTACTGCTTCTTACATTCAGTTGCTCTGTCAATCAAGACACTACTTACTGCTAGTTAGATATAGATTATTATTAACTCACTATAGACTGAGCATGAACAAGTTCAATTAGAATGTTCTATTTGTCAGCCAAAATTATAAGTACTTTTAAGGAAGTTGACATATAAATAATTAGCCTTTCACTTATGGTATGCTCTAATTTGATTGGTTTAAATTGTGTATATAAGCTTTGAATTTGTATTAAGCTGTTGTTATGTGATACCTTCAGATCTCAAGGTATGTAATAATCCTGTGTGATTAATAATTAAGTGTTTTTTATTTCTCTCAATTGTTTTTGCTATTCATCTTCTCCTCCTGCGCTGATGACTCTCTACATGGGCTATGTTTTCTTTTTCTATGTGTACATCTCTCTCTAACATTGCTATTTGTTTTGTTTTGGTTACCTTCCTGCACCCTGCTCTGCCTCCACTGTCTTCCTTCTCCTCCCCCTTGGACCCACACTATCACTACCTGCACTACTCTTCCTGGGCTCTCCAGGGTTTTTCCACTGTCCATGGATATTTCTTATATATCTCTCTAACTCAACTGCTCTGCCACTCTCTCTCTGTCGTTATTATTTCGCATCTAAAAAGGAAGCTGTGCATAACGTCTTATATAGTGTTTAACAATGTTGCATTTTTGTATGTTTGTTGAGGTTTGTGATTGGCTGTGAAGTCGATAGAGCATGATGTTATGTGAAAAGGGCGTGAATTCCCAATTTTGGATTTGATAGCTTGTGGCACGTTACAGTTCATTTTCTTGTATCTGTTCCAGTTTTTGTTCATTAGCAACCATCAACGTTTTGGACGCCATTACAGAAAACAGATATAAAACTTCATGTGAGTTATCTATTTCAGCTGTGTTGGACTTGGTAAGATTGTAATTATTTTGTTAATTGAAACATTTTTTCAATACGAAAAAATAAAATTGGAAGAATTGAAATCAATGTTGGTAAGCACTGTGAGAGATTTAAAGGGTATTATCAATCATTTGCTCAAGAGCTTAAAAAACATTTGTAATGGTAAAATAAATTTTATCACTAGACATGCATAATTTAATTTTCGTTATTTGTTTGCAAAATAAATGAATGAATTTGAACTAATTTTGTCCAAAAGTCTTTCATTTGTTCTTTTAGTATGTCTATATAATAGATAAATAAATGAAAGATTGAAGGAATTTCAGATTAAATTAGGTTAAAGGTACATCCCATAATGTAAGGGGCTAAATTCCCCCACAAAGCGCATTTTTTTTACTTTGTTCTTTAAAACATTTAAGGGCAAATATTGTTTTCCTGCAGGAGACCAATTGGTGCCTCAGGGATCCAGTTCCTATTTGCTCTCCTCTGTTTCCTGTAGTGGAGGTAGCCTCCTATATTAAAAAAGCTAGAGGCACAGCTATTCTAATTCATAAAGATATTGCTTAAGAGGGCATGCACATTGACGCGGACCCTCAGGGGAGATATATCATAGTAGTCTGTAAGATAGATGGCAATTTATCGTCCTAATATGGCCCCAATTCTTCCCAAATTAGGCATCTCAAAAGATTCCTCACTCGTTTAGATAAGGTAAAGCAAGGTATCTTGCAATTCGCGGGGATCTGAATATGGTCGTTTACCCAAGTTTGGATAAAAAGCTACCTGATAATAAACAAATAGATAAAGCAACTCTTGACATGTCCCAAATTTTCACTATTAGCACAAGCCAACCTTTACGATGTGTGGTGCTCTTTTAACTCTGACAGAAAGGACTTTACATATTATTCCCCAGTTCACAACTCCTATTCCAAGATAGATTTTTTTCTTTGCAACCTGTGGCTATTGGACAAAATCCACAACTCTACAATTTCGGAGGTCGCTTGGTCAAACCATAGCCCGGTATCCATACAGTTGTCTGGATTATCAGCACTCACCCTCAGACCACCATGGCGTCTGTTGGATTCCTTGTTGTCAATCCCAGGGATGGTGGACACTCTGGGGAGCTCTTAAAGCCTATCTGCGGGGATTTTTTATTAAAATTTAAGCACAGTACCGTAAAAGGTCCTCGGCTTCCTTAGCCCAGCTGCATCAGAAACTGAGATCTTTGAGGCTAGCACATAAAGCTTCTTTGGATCCAATCCTTCTACCGTGAATTGCCTCAGTTCAGCAGATGATTGGTTTAATAGAGAATCAAAGAGTACAGGAAAGGCTCCGTGAGAATAAATTACTATTCTACTCTAAGGGCAATAAGCCTGATTATTTACTAGCTAGAAAGTAGAAAGACAGCCCAAGCTAGAATTCCCTACCTGTTAGCCAGAGATCACAGAGTACCAACCCAAAAGATATTGGATTGAAATTCGCTCAATACTATTCTCAACTATACAGTCTATGGTTGGCTGGTGGACAAACTGTCCCTAAAGTGGAGGACATCAGATCTTTTCTTTACTCATTGCCCCTACAAAAACTTAGTCCAGATCATATCAATATTTTAGAAGCTCCGATCTCTACTGAGGAAAAACAGATAGCTATTTCACATTTAAAGCTGCGTAAATCACCGGGTCCAGACAGTTATTCAGATATTTTTCACAAAACATTTAGCACATAGTTGACCCACATACTAGCGCACATCTTTAACCTAGCTGAACAAAAGGGGGCCTTTCTGGAGAAATTTTTACAGGCCACCATAATAACTCTCCCCAAGTCTGGAAAGTTGCCAGAGGTATGCCCTAACTTTGGCATCAATATTTAAAAGGGAGATCGGACTAAACTCTATGCAAAAAATGTATCTGGTCGTTTGTATAAAATAATCCCACATTTGGTGAATTCAGACCAGGTGGGTTTCACCATGGGTCATCAGGGCCCAGATAATACTCAGAGATTGCTAAATATATTCTCTGAGGCCAGTCGGCTCAGTCAACCTTGTGCGGCTGTGTTGCTAGACCCCGAGAAAACTTTTGACCGGGTCGACTGCATTTCAGGTTTACACCTGCTATTTGCACCAAAATAATGGCCCTGTATTCAAATCCCTCGGCTAGAGTGAGAGGCATCGGATTTTTATCTTTCCAATTCAAAATCACCAATGGCATCAGGCAGGGGTGTCTCCTTTCCCTGTTGCTTTTCACTCTTATGATGGAGCCGCTGGCGGAGGCAATCAGATGGGCATGGGATATTCATGGCATTTCAATTCATAACACGGTGCAGAAGGTTGTCTTGTTTGCAGACCCATTATTGTCTCTGCAGAGGCTGTTCTCCCTCCTTGAAAAATTATCTGCTATAAGCCTGTACAAGTTGAATTACACTAAGACCAAAGCGTTTGCTCTTAACATACTGGACCCAGATCTTCTGGTATTAAAGAGTTATTTTCCTTTTGATTGGTCCACAAACCAACTGAAAAATCTTGGGGTAATTTTGTCACATGACATTCCATACTATTATGAAAGCCAACTTTCAACCGTTACTGTGTAAATTAGAGACTATGTTACATGCTGGGACTCTCCCAATTTGTCCTGGTGGTGCCGTTAAAATGAACCTGCTCCCGAAATTGACTTATCTGTTTCAGAGTCTACCACTCTCCATACCTAAGAATATTATTACTCACTTTTAGAAACTCTGTAATGAGTTTATCTGGAAACACAAGCACCCTAGAGTTGAAATGAGAATAATGTCATGCCCGGTACAGGCTGGAGGAGCGGCTGCTCCTAACATAGCAGCTTATCATGAAGCTTCCCGCTTAGCTCATATTTTGGCCTGGTGTAAGGCTTCACCTGAGAGTAAATGGGTGGAGATCGAGCAAGCTTCCCTGCCTCAGGGTGTTTGTCTCAGAGACCTGATATGGATCCGGAGACATACCAGAAACCCAGAAATTTACTGTAATTTTATCATAGCTTCTAATTTAAAATTTTGAGACAAAGCCCACCACAAGCACAGAATAGCTCCACACCCTTCCCCAATTCATCCTGTCTCTGGCTTACTCCATGCTGTGGTAGATTCCCACCCTCTGGATTGGGAGTCGATTGGTGTCAAAGCCATAAGGGATCTATTCACAGATAAGGGAATGTTCACTGTGTCTCAATGTCAGACTAAGTGCTCTCTGTCACCCTTATTAAAATTTGTATTTTTCAGATTGAAGATTTTTTTAATCATGGGGTTTCGCGTCAAGCCACTTGAGAGCCCTGACTAAGTGGGAGGGGCGTTGGGATGCTGGGATACTCACTTCAAAAGTGTTTTCACTTGCCTATGCTGATATACTTCAATCCCCCAAGTTTAATAAAATGTTTTATATCAGACAATGGGAAAAGGTCTAGCATTTTGAAGCTGCGGAGGAGGATTGGAGGTCTGCAACTCTTCTGACAAGAAGTGCTATACATTGTACTACGCATTACGAGTTGTTCTTTAAGATTTTGACACAGTCGCATTACACCCCCCTGCGCTTATTTCAGATTCCCAGGTCGAACTCTTCCTTGTGCTGTAGGGTTTGTGTTAGAGTGGGTACTCCCCTTCACATGTGGTGGGAGTGCCCCCAAATTCAATTAATTTGGACCAGGGCTTTCTACTGCTGCACTAATCTGGGGTTGAGAGATGCAAATCGTCCTCAAGCAGCATTGTTTCACATTATTCCCAACAAGATGCCTAGACACTTATCACTTCTGTGTGTGTATGTCTTCATGGCAGTTAAGTTTGCCATAGCTAGGACATGGCTTCATCCTAAGGGCCCGAGGTGGAGTCATGTCCTGTCATCAATGGTCGGCTTATAATCTATGGAAAGTGCAGTGTTTGCTGCTAATAACAATATCAGTACACATTGTCATTGCTGCGAAGCCTGGAGACAATACCCAGGAGGAGGATCTGGGGTGGCTAGTGGGTTTCCTGCAGTTGTAGTAGTGTGCCTTTGGGGGCGACAGGATACTTCTACTGTTGCCCAGGGGGGGCTAATATTCCCCCTCCCTTTTTTTCTCAACATTCCTAGGGTGGGAGGATTTATAAGGTTTATTTCTCAGGGTGTTCCCTCTATCTCCCATACACTTCCAATTTGTCTTGTGCACTATATTTATATATGTGGGTTGCTATGCGCGTGGCCTTGCATCACATCCTACCCTAAAGTTTAGTCCATGGGCTTTCATAACTCATGGGATGTGGGGTAGAAATGTTTGTGTTAATACTTCTCCCTTACTAAGCACTATATGAAAATGTTGTGATTATCTCAGGTTCTATTATAATGGATAAGTAAATGTTTGTATCACTTTGCTGTCATGCCTAGAGACATTACCATCTTCCCATAGATCTAACCGTTATTTACTTTCTACATGCTGACTGAACATTATTCCTTAATACTTTGGTTACATGGACTCTCTCCTCACATGACTGTACTACAGACGGGCATGGTGTATGTTTATAAGTAGCAAAACCGAAAAATAAAATGGAAAATGTGAGGATAATTTTCAACATGTTGTTATATCTGTTGTATTCACTATGTAACAAATCGAATCCTCTCTGAGGTTGTAGCAATTATTGTTTTGTATGTTGCATATTCTTGTCATTAACTTGCTATGATGCAATTTATCCCTCAACAAAAATTATTTAAAAAAAAAAAAGCTAAACCTAAGTAGGCTCATATGCTAATTTCTAAGCTCTTGAAGGCCACCTCTTATCTGAATGCATTTTTTCACAGATAGAGGGCGTTATTACATGTTTGCCATATAGATAACACTATGCTCACGCCCATGGAGTTTCTTATGAGAGGGCACTGATTGGCTTAAAGTGATAGTAAATCCTAGCATTTCTGGAACACTAGGGTTTACCAGTGCAAGAAATAAAGCAGACATTCAGACATGAAGTATAACATTTTTTTTTTTTTTTTGCAGAATATGCCATGCTTAGTGACTCAGGCCTACCACTGCAGAAAGCTATTTTTCCAGTGAGGTGATCTTAGTCAGCTATCCGGCATAATTCCAGCGGGCTTGCACGGCTATTGGCTAAGAGACGGAAATGTCACCTCATTGATAAAATAGCATTCTGTAATGGGTGGTCTTAGATGCTTAGCGCAGCATACGTTACAGACAAATAAAGGAATTTTCAGCATGGAGTATTTTATACTTTGTGACTGAAAGTCCCCTTTATTTGTTGCACTCCTAAATCTTACTGTTTCAAAAACGCTAGGGTTTACTATCACTTTGAATGCGTCTGTCAAAAGAACTGAGACAAGGGGCCAGTCTGTAGAATCTTAGATACATGGTAATCACAGAGGTAAAAAGTATATTAATTTAACCATGTTGGTTACTCAAAACTGGGGAATGGGTAATAAAGGGATTATCTATCTTTTTAAACAATACAAATGCTGATGTAGACTGTCCCTTTAAATGTGTTCATTAAATTGGCAGATGAATAACAAAAACAAATTTTGCATGTATATTTATCACTGTATTTATATACTTATCTGTACCTTTTTAATGTAACTTGAGACCCACTGGTTTAAGTGTTACAAAATTAATTTTGATAAGTTTGATCAATATACTATTGAATAGAAAAATTGTGATCAGCACTTTATAAAGTGAAATTTTTATTTATATGTTCAAACAGTATTAGCATTTATCTAGCAACATTCCAAAGCTGAATTTTTTTGAGACGCAGTGTTTACTCCTCAATTATAATATATAATCCTCTATCAGACTTATAAGTACTTAGTATTATAAAAGCAATTTTATTTGACACATAAGAGAGCAAAGGAACAAAATAATAACATTTAATTCAATAATTGCTTGTGCTGTTCTGAATACTAATGGATTTTAAGAACAGTTGAAATAAGTTTAGTTAATGAACATATTCTATAATGCTTTTATACAGATTATCACCTGAAGCTGAAAATGGGTGTACAGTATTGCTTTTAAAAGTGTAAATGGAATGTACATTAAATTATAAACCTGAGACTTCTGGTGGGCCTGTTAAGAAGATGCAGACTTGTAATGATCCTTACATCATCTGTTTAAAGGCACACAATATTTAATTGACATTGAGATGTTAAACAAGAATGAATGGAACTTGAAATTTACATGTACTTTTAGTGAAACAGATACAAAAAGGGGGGGGGGGGTAGAATGCCAAACTCCCCCCTAAGGGTGGAAGGTAAGCTGCACAAAAGTCTACGCTGGGATAATCACTTCTATAGATGTTTCAAGCAAATGGTCCCTTCAGACAGCCGCTAAATTCTCTCCCTCTAAACAATTCACCCCACTAGAAGGTAAAAAGGAGAGACAACCCCAAGAAAATATGGAAAAGGGAGGGGTTAAGATAGCGCCAAATACTGAAATGAAAATATCATCCAAACTACAAATAGAGCAGTTCAGTATATAAAAGTTGCTAAAGTGCTGTTAGCGCACGTTAAAATAATGATTGTCGAGAGGTGTAAGTAAAATCACACAATGGTGACCGGTAGATATAGCACTTACTAGAAAATACCTCAATCGTATGAGGTAAGTTGCCGCATTTAAGAGTGGAAGACTTCCAGTGGTATATTGTGATTTCGACTGCATAGAAGATGTGTTAGTTCTTCTCCCCTTGGAGTATGGTGTATGGAACCGGGAAGGTGCTTGTTAAGAATCCCTCCGTGAGTCCAGTGGTTTATGCAGAATAAGAAACATAAAAATAGCACATAGCGTAATACAGTTATATTAAGAACAGAAGTAAGTAAAAACGCGAATTGGCCATTTACATTTAAAACCCTCAAACATATGAGGTATGCATAAAACACATAAAATACATATGAACACAACAGCTTCTGCAGGGTGCTTCTAGGTAATCCAAGCACCAATCAGGAGTGGAATCGTTCCCCCAAGGAAAGTCAATAAAATTTTGGCAGAGTCACTAAAAGTCTGCAACTCAAAAAACACTATATAATGCTATTTGAGTGTAAGTGATATCAAGTATTGTCCCCCAAAGAATATCCCTTACGCGTTTTGAAGGTTTGGTGTCCTTCTTCTTCATAGGGTTCTGAGTACTAAATATTTCTTATTTATGAAGAATTCCCATATCCATCTTTATAACTTTTAGGATGGAAAACTTTTTTTTTTGTGGATGTTGAAACTAATACCTTTAACAAAACATGTCAATGTAAGCAAAACTGTCAATAATCATATAGCTTTGAAACTATTGTTATGAATATTACCCTTTCCTACTTCAGTAGTGTAACCAAAGAGGGCTAGGTTAAAAGAATTGCGCTATTTAGTGCTTTCGCTTGAGCGTTAACATCATCAGAAGTAATGATTTTGCGTGCGCGGGTTAGCACATGCATTACAAGTTGAAAGTAAAATGTCTGCATGTGAGCTAAACCCTACACACACTAACTTTATACAGTAAAGTTTTTTAATATAGAATTATTATTTAGACATATACATTATTACCCTTTACAGTCAAATATCATATACCATATACCTTTAAACCCTTATTAAAAAAATGTATTTATCTGAACTCTGTCAGGCCCCTTCACAATAACTAATGGTAAACGTCAAGGGTGTCCACTTTCCCCCCTCTTTTTCACATGCTTTATCAAAACTATTGCGACAAAAATACAGGAAAACCCTCTCATTAAAGGCATACAGATTGGCTCACAGTCATACGTCCTCTAACTTTTTGCAGACGACATATTGTTTTCACTCACTAGCCCAGAATTTTCTATTCCACCATTGTTACAAGAATTTCAGTTATCCCATTCCTTATCTAACTTTAAGATTAACTCTGCTAAATCTGAAGTCCTTAATATTAATCTAGATGACCTTACCCTTCTTGGGGTTAAATAAATTACCCCCTTCACATGGTGTAAGCACACACTTCATTATTTAGGCGTTGACCTAGCATTAACAGCAGAAGACACGTTTACAAAGAATTATGAATTAATTAAAAAAACTATCATTAGAGATCTTTGTTTGTGGTTGTCCAAGAGGTTATCATGGTCGGGTAAAAAAATGTCCTTAAAATGAATATATTTCCCAGACTGTTATACATTTTACGAACTTTACCAATTCCACTACCTAAAAATTACATCCTAAGCATACAAAAGGCGTTCAACGATTTTGTGTGGAATAGAAGATCGCCGAGGATTAACACCAATATTATGCAAACACCTAAGTTACAAGGAGGAATGGGTATTCCCAATATATCCTTATATCGACAAGCATTTTTTCTACAGAGAATTGTTGACTGGCATATACATTATAACCATAAAAGATGGGTGCAATTGGAATATTCAATTGCAGATACCGTACACTTGGGTAGGATGTGCTGGAGCTCGGAGAAATTGACACATAGACTAACAAATAGCTCTCCAACGACAATTGAGACGTTTGCTGTGTGGGAACGTATACTATCCAAATTTATGATGATCTCATCAAAACCATCTCCTCTTATGTCCCTCATAGAGAATGGTCAATTCACAATAGGACATAATGTCACAATAAACATAATGGATACTAATATAAGAGATTTACATTTCATATGTTGACTTCAGGGAAACAACTCCTTTCTGAGACCGACCTTTTGGACAGAGGCTACTCTCACTTCTACAACTGGTTTAATTATCACAGAGTTCATAGGTTTATTTCACAACATGCACAACGTAGAAATATGGTCAGACCTCTAACAAACTTTTGCCTAGATTACAAGTTCTGCATTAGCCTTAAAAAGAAGCGTTAAAGGGTCCTAACACTGCTTTTTAACGCCCGCTGGTATTACGAGTCAGGGAGGTACAGGTGTACCGCTCACTTTTTTTCTGCAACTTTTCCATACCGCAAATCCCCTTACGTCAATTGCGTATCCTATCTTTTTAATGGGATTTGGCTAACGCTGGTATTACAAGTCTTGGAAGAAGTGAGCGGTACAGCCTCTACCTCCAAGACTCCTACCGCATATAAAAGTCAGTAGTTAAGAGTTTTATGGGCTAACGCCGGAACATAAAACTCTTAACTAAAGTGCTACAAAGTACACTAACACCCATAAACTACCTATGAACCCCTAAACGGAGCCCCCCCACATTGCAAACACTAAAATACATTTTTTTATCTCCTAGTCTGCCGACTGGACATCGCCACCACCTACATTATACCTATGAACCCCTAATCCTTGCCCCTAACATCGCTGACACCTACATTAAATTTATTAACCCCTAATCTGCCCCCCCATGTCGCCACCACCTACCTACACTTATTAACCCTAATCTCCCGCCCCCAACATCGCCACTACTATAATAAAGTTATTAACCCTTAGACCTAAGTCTAACCCTAACACCCCCTAAATTAATTATAATTTAAATAAATCTAAATAAAATTACTATAATTAAATAAATTAATCCTATTTAAAACTAAATACTTACCTATAAAATAAACCCTATATAGCTACACTATAATTAATAGTTACATTGTAGCTAGCTTAGGATTTATATTTATTTTACAGGCAACTTTGTATTTATTTTAACTAGGTACAATAGCTATTAAATAGTTAATAACTATTTAATAGCTACCTAGTTAAAATAATTACAAAATTACCTGTAAAATAAATCCTAACCTAAGTTACAAATACACCTAACACTACACAATTAATAAATTAAATAAATTAACTACAAATATCTCAAATAAAATATAATTAAATAAACTAAACTATATTACAAAAAAAAACAACTAAATTACAAAAAATAAAAAAATATTACAAGAAGTTTAATCTAATTACACGTAATCTAAGCCCCCTAATAAAATAAAAAAGCCCCCCAAAATAACAAAATTCCCTATCCTAAACTAAATTACAAAGTAATCAGCTCTTTTACCAGCCCTTAAAAGGGCTTTTTGCGAGGCATTGCCCCAAAGTAATCAGCTCTTTTACCTGTTAAAAAAAGAAATACAATACCCCCCAACATTGCAACCCACCACCCACACACCCCTACTCTAAAACCCACCTGATCCCCCTTTAAAAAAACCTAACACTACCCCATTGAAGATCACCCTACCTTGAGCTGTCTTCAGCCAGCCGGGCACCAATGGGGCAGAATAGGACATCCGGACCGGCACAAGTCTTCATTCGATCTGGCCAGATGTCTTCATCCGATCGGGGCAGAAGAGGTCCTCCATCTAGCAGAAGTCTTCATCCAAGCGGCATCTTCTATCTTCATCCATCCGGCGCGGAGCGGGTCCATCTTCAAGACATCCGACACGGAGCATCCTCTTCTTTCCGACGACTAACGACAAATGAAGGTTCCTTTAAATGATGTCATCCAAGATGGCGTCCCTCGAATTCCGATTGGCTGATAGGATTCTATCAGCCAATCGGAATTAAGGTAGGAAAAATCTGATTGGTTGATTTAATCAGCCAATCGGATTGAACTTCAATCCGATTGGCTGATTGGATCAACCAATAGAATGTGAGGTCAATTCTATTGGCTGATCCAATCAGCCAATCGGATTGAACTTCAATCCAGTAGCTCTTATTCTATTGGCTATTCAAATCAGCCAATAGAATTACAGTAGCTCTCATCCGATTGGCTGATTTGAATTTGAAGGCTCAAATCAGCCAATAGGAATTCAAGGGACGCCATTTTTAATTGCGTACCTTGAATTCCTATTCAGTGTATGGTGGAGATCGTATGAAGAGGATCCTCCACGCTCCATGGCTCCACGGTCTTCAGTTCCAGCCTCGCCCATCTTCCGTTCAAGAGTCGATGGTCTTCAGCTCCGCGGTCATCGGTCTTCAACTCCTCCTCTCTAGTTTAGATAATTGTAGTTTATTTAATTAATTTATTGATAGTGTAGTGTTAGGTGTATTTGTAACTTAGGTTAGGATTTATTTTACAGATAATTTTGTAATTATTTTAACTAGGTAGCTATTAAATAGTTATTAACTATTTAATAGTTATTGTACCTAGTTAAAATAAATACAAAGTTACCTGTAAAATAAATATAAACCCTAAAATAGCTACAATGTAATTATTAATTATATTGTAGTTATCTTAGGGTTTATTTTATAGGTAAGTATTTAGTTTTAAATAGGAATAATTTAGTTAATAAAATTAATATTATTTAGATTTATTTAAATAATAATTAAGTTAGGGGGTGTTAGGGTTAGACTTAGGTTTAGGGGATAATATATTTTATGTAGGTGGGTGCGGTGTAGGGGGGTCAGCTTAGGGGTTAATATATTTAATATAGGGGGGTCAGATTAGGGGGTAATATATTTAATATAGGTGGCGGCAGTATATGGAGGTCAGATTAGGGGGTAATACATATAATATAGGTGGCGGCGGTGTAGGGGGGTCAGATTAGGGGTAATATATTTAATATAGGTGGCAGCGGTGTAGGGGGGTCAGATTAGGGGGTAATACATATAATATAGGTGGCGGCGGGGTCTGGGAGCGGCGGTTTAGTGGTTAATACATTTATTGTTAGGAGTGAGAGGGGGGATTGCGGATAGAGGGGTATACGTGTCGGGCTATTTTTGGGAGTCATGTTAGACAGTTACGGGATAATTTATACTTTAGTTAGTTTTTGTAGGCACAGGCAGTTAGTGCCGTAAGTCACTGGCGTCTCCAGAAATTTGTACTTACGCTTATTTCTGGACATCGCTAGTTTGTCCGACTTACGGCACTTTAGCAACTGCCGGCGGGGTATATTGGATACCCTGATGTACGAGGTGAAACTACGGGCGGTGCAGGTTCCCTCGCTTGCGCCGAAAAGTACACCGTATATCGGATCGCGCCCCAGGACTCAAAGCTTTTCTATTTTCAAACCCATAATGTATTTCATATTTTTTAATGTTGACCTCCAGCTTCAAAACAAGCAATCTATCTAATTCTTGGTGTTTTGTAATTACATTTTGTTACAAAAAGATCAATTTGAAAGGAAAATGTTTCCTGATTTAAATTATAACAAGATTAATAAAATCTGGAGGGCACTTCATAGTTGAACCTGAGATAATAAATCACTGAAGTTAAATTTGTACTGATATGATAGATGATATTTGCTAAAAAAATTTATCTGAGCTTGTTTGCCAGAATATGATTGACCTTGTTTTTTTTGTTTTTAAGTGTCTCATTCTGCTATCTCCACCAAACCCAAAATACAGTTTTATGTCAGTAATTTGTATGTGAGATAAAGTTAAATCTAAATAATTGTGATCAGAGTTAAAGAATAATTTATAGATAGCAAAACATAAAACATTAAGGAAAGGGGGGTGGAGCCAGCTACAGAAGGAGCAGGACGTACATTTCATGGGCTCCTAAAAAACAATTTAATTTGGAGGTATAAATAACAAATTATGGCAAAGGGTCTGATCTAAATCTTCACCTGGATAAAGAAAGACATATAAAAACTTGTTTGACGAGACTTTTAATATCTATTACGGCATTTATTTGGATTTCAACTGCTTGCAGTTCCCACGAGGTAACTGAGATTGCTAACCTTACAGCCGTCGCCTAATGCAGAGCGAGTTCTGAACTATATGTCTAACTATGGAGATATTTTACGAGCAGGTTATGGTGCTTCTTAATGACTTTGCAGAAAGAATGCACAATAGCCTAGATAGCCTGCTCCCTATATGCAACACTGAGAACATTGGAGAAAATGATATGACGGGAACAATGGCGCATACCACGAGCCCTGCAGGGAACATGGACATTGCTGATATTGCTGGCAGTATACCGGAGGCTACTGAGGAGAGCGAGAATATGTTGGAGCCGCCACATATTGCATCTACCCATGAAAGTGAACAACATGCAATAAAAACTTTGCTTAAACCCCGTTTTGCTCGTGGAGCAGAAGCAAATAGCGCAGGACCTAACCATGCCAGCTTATTCCCATGCGGCCCTAGACTTGAAAACAGAGATAGCTCTGACCTCTCTAGCGCTGAGCAAGCAAAGGGTATGCGCTCCACCAAGTTGCTAACCGCCCAGACTTTGCAGCGCATCAACACCCAAAAATCCTGGGGCAGCTTAATCTATCAAGCGCTGTGGATGCAGTGGCAAAGTAGAAAAGACTCTCATGCGCTTTTGACCGTTAAGAGGGGCGTTGGATAATTTTCCAGGATCTTCTGCAAGGTTGCAGCTCCACTTCGCCTATTTAATACACCTTGGATCGAACAGGCTGAAAGTCGGAGTAAGTTGGTAATGTCTGTGATACCTAATTGCATTCTCAACACCTTGCTGGATTCCAAATTTAGTCACATGCTTTTACATAATATATTGCAAATCTCCCAACTTGACCTGCGGAGCGGCCCCCAGTTGCGGTGCGCTTACACCTTTAAAAATTATTTTGTGCGAGCCCCAGGACACTCGCAGTGATGAAGCGGCCTTTCTCTTGATCGCACCCTTAAACTTGTTTAGATGGCTAGTGCAGCGCACCGGACAAGAACACATGGGCTCACTGATCTGCTGGATGAGATAGAAACACCTAGAGAAACCAGCCAAGGCAGACCAGTTGCAACCATTCTGATTGACCGGACAATTAGGGGATTTCTGCCTGCTTCCCAGATTTAGCATTGGGTAGCGTTGCCCTAAAGACCCCATATGTTAAAATTGTTGTCAAGTCTTAATATCACTACTCACAGGTTACCAAGTTAATCATGCTGGTTTATGCGGTTGGTTAAAACAGTTTATAATGTATGTGTGAATGTTTTTTGCAATTGTTTAGATTCCCCATGTTTGAGGATTCACCCTTACATTTTATCTCTAGGATGGGTTTATAAATAGATCTGCTATTAGATAATGGACGGTATTGCATCTTGCTCCCTGGACTGCCTTAAACTAATGCTATCATAGCTGACTGTATCATCTCATGTTTACAATGTGGCTTTACAATCTTAGTTCAACTATGCTGCTGCCTCTCACCACTAATCTAATAGGAAATGTCTCAGATTAATATCTATAATATGTTCTATTCTATGTATGAAATGATATTTAGCTTTTTATGGGTATGCTCAACGTTTGGGAGTGACACTCACTACTCTCCGTATATGCATTTATCATGATTCAATTGGGGGCTTTACACTTTGAGTGCTGAGTTTTATTTTCCTACAACGCAGGCGCAGCCAGCGGCCGAGGCTCCGTCTGAATCAGTACTTAGTAAGCACAGTGTTATAGTTGCCCTACAAGGTACAATTGATTGTCCCCATTCTTCTTCCTACATTAGTGTCCCTTCTTTTGCTATTAGCTAATTTTTACTGAGAGTGCGGTTAGTTTCCACCATAACCCGAGTCATAGGGCCCAGGTAGCAACCTAGGTGTAGTCTCTCACAGTTGTATATATTTGTACTGTAAAAATCCCACCCTTGCTCTTAAATTCTACTTCTGTTTATACCCATGGTTCGCATTGGTTAGGATAATTTGCCATATTTCAATATTATTGGACCAATTGAGTGGCTTGTGTAACTCATCTAGTGACAAAGCAGTGGGTTTACTATATCCTTAGCTACTTGGTTTAGGTACCTTGCTGAGGGTTTTTGCAATCCTATTATGAGATACAGTGTGCTAATTCATAATTTACTAGGGATGACAGATATTTTGAGATGCATAACTCCATTTTACGATACGAGCTGGACCGGTATTACCACACTTAATTGTGATCTTATTTTGCACAATATTTTGAATGAGTTCCTTAAATCATACCATTTTTGTGAGTATTGATCTTGAGGCTCCCTAGTTTTAGATATAACATCAACATAACATATTATTAGCCTATAAACTACCCACTATTATGCTTTTTCAATCATCTCTCTTCCTCCACAATAATAATAATATAACTATGCGGCTCAGCTAGCCTATACTACGCCTCATACACTTTCCTACACTAGACAAGCTATTGGTTCCATATGCCATCCACTCTTTCCTAGCATTTCCCAAAGGTTCCATATACCCATGTGCTATTATATACAGTAATACTGTCCATGCATCCTGCTGCATACATATACTCACCTCCCCCCCCCCCCAACCTCTAACGTGTCCCCTTGTTAAGGAGAACTAAATACGCGGCTTCTCTTGCCTATGCCGCAACCCTTAGTAGAACTTTCAACATTACTTATAAATTGCGCATACTAACATAATTTTTCTTTCCTACCTTGAGTTTTTATTTCAGTTTGGTCCAACAGTGGCCTATTGAGTTATAGAAAAATGATCTAAGTTTATTTGTTGTGCATGATATAAAGCATTGTAAAACTGAGGTTTATCATTTGAAATCCATAAGGGATCTCTCAGGTTTGCAATCACCTTCTTTTACCCAAATATTTTTGTTTATGTTAGAAGGCCCATGAGAGACCTATTGTTTCATTAAGAAGGTGACAGGCAATCTATCTACATAATGTTCACATGGTGCATATATTTTGTATTGTTAGTATTCCTTGCAAAACTGTTATTTTTTTTTTTTTTATCTCATGTGACATAAGAATCTACTTAAGCAATGTTGTATGCCTTTAAATGAACCTCAAATAAAAATTTAATTAAAAAAAAAAAAAACATTAAGGAAAGGGAAAGAAAAAGAAGCAACGTTTACTTTATTAAAAATAAAAATTAACAGTTACTGCCTACTCTGTCTGAAAGTAGGGAGGTTTCCCTTAACTAATAGAAACAATTCATAACATAAACAATTTTATATAAGTTTGTATAATTTTCTAATTATATATGTAAATGTGTATACACTTATTTGCAATGATAAATCATTGTTCTGATTATCATATTTAAGTTGTGTACAAGGAGGATAGTTGAGCACAAGGTTGTTAAGGTTATTTTAGCCATTTGTATTAAATGAGAACATGTCTGTGCTTATTAGGTGAATGGAGCATAAGTAAAACGTTAACACTGAAAAATGAAAAAAAAAAACAAGAAAGGACTTTTTAAACAGGTAAAAATAGGTTTTCAAGAGGTTAGGCTTTTGAAAGAGAAAATTCTAAAAATCATATTAAAAGCTACTTGAAAAGTAATTTCTGATGTGCTAGAATGCTAATGCTAAATTCTTTCGATGCAAAAGTATTAAGGGAAATTTTTTGCTTGAAGTCAAAATACTTGACACAGCTCTTTTAATGGAGAAGAATAAACCACATAATATATAGAGACAGATATATATATATATATATATATATATATACACACACAGGCTGGGCCTTCTATGGGTTAATAAAAATATGAGCTCAAATTACATATATAAACTAGATATGTGCACTGGTGAAAAATGTGTTTTTGTCCGAAAGTTTTGTTTAATATTTTTAAAAACATTCGGCTGGGCTGAATTTCGTCCATGTGGGCATTTGTTTCGGATAAATATTGGATTTGGACTTATCATATTTTCCAATGGGAACAGCAATAATAGAAAACTAATATTAACAAATCATACACTATAGGATTTAAACAATTAAAAGAACCTATATTTCAATGTTAACAGAACATGGAACTCTCTGATTAAACTTGAGTCAATGACATGCTCTAATAGCTCTAGACAAAGCGATTAAAAATATCTGAGCCTCCTCTAGTCTACCACCTTCCAATACTAGGTTAAGGCTTGATCTGACAAGCCTGTGTGACTAAAATCCAACATTTAGTCTCTAACTTCAATCATTAGTAATACTATGGCAGGATTAGACAGGGGATGATGGATACATAAATGGTCAGACCCCCTCTACATCATTAAAAACAAAGGCGCTTATTAACTAAACAATATAACTTCTTTACCCCTTACTGTAACTTTTTATGAACAAATCAGTTTTGTTAACTGATCATTCATTCTTCTTCCATTTCATCCAACAATTTGATCTGCAGTTCATGTATCAGACTACTCGCTTTGTCTAAAGCCTAAATGCACATCTTTACTATAAACATAGAAACTTGTAAGTGGTTTAAATATGGATATCACAAGCTGATTTTTGTTCTGATGAAGGGCTTGGATTTAAAAAAAAAAAAAAACTATGCAAAATTGTATGAAATTGTCAATTGGAAACATAAGGGTCAATTACAATTTATCTGCAGATGCTTAATTGCAACTTCCATAGGAACCTATTATAATGCATTTCCATCTGCACAATTGCTAAGCCATCTTTTATGTTGTCAGGAAGCCCAGACTGACTCTGCACCATGTTTCTATTGCAATATGGAAGCTTTTCAACTTTCACAAGCATATTATTTTAAATATTTAAATCAATTGGTTGTTAACGCACCATTTTTATATTGGCCTGGCCTGTAAACAAGATGGCGACTGTGAGTTTATATACAAAGGTCTTATAATAGATAATGAGATTGCCTCCATGCTGGGTATGTCCAAACTCATTCACAAAAAATGCACATTATTAAACTTGTAAACTGGAAAAAGCATTTGTGACCATGAATTATAATAATATAAGAAGATATTATAAGTCCTTTGCATAGAAACTTGTGGTCACCGTCTTGTTTACAGGTCATGCCAAAATGGAAACAATGCTTTAACAAACAATAGATTTAAATATTGTGAGGAACAAATTGTCAAAGAGGAAAAGCTTTCATATAGTTATAGAAAAATGGTGTCTTCCAATATTGACAACATAAAAGAAGCCTTCAGGTAGTTTATCAGTGGTGTGGGTGGACAAGAATCACAATTGATTCTTATGAAAGTGACAATTAAGCAATCTCTTTTAAAAAACACAATTCGGTAATTAATAATACTAGTACCGTTAATGACATTGCGGTAATTAATAATGCTAGTACCATTAATGACATTCACGGCAATCTGAGTTAGACTTTTAACTAAATATTCGGCAACTTTTGCGGTATGGCTATACCGCTGAAAAATGGCAGGTCTCCCGTATTACAAGTCAAGGTGATACGGCTATACCGCAAGCATTTTTGCCTATACCGCAACTCTCCATTCCGCACTTTTATTAAACAATAACAACTGAGACTTCCTTTTTTGAGCCCTTATAACTTTCGTGTGCAATATATATATATATAATTTTTTTAGATGGTGTTATAATAATTGCAGATATACTTTGTAATGTATTTTTTTGTGTGTTTTGTGACACTTTGATGTTTCGCAAAACATTTAACCAGAGCTCTGAAGTTGCGGTAATCATTCTAACGTAAACAGTGATTGAGCTCACACGATCACGTTTACTTTCAACTAGTAATACGAGCGGTAAGCCCAATGAGCGCAAACCCTTGCAATGAAACCCTTTTCGCTCAGGCACAAACATTTGCACTCCACTTGTAATCTGGCCTATAATATATACATATATATAATTACTTGAGTGTCCCTTTAATTTACTGTATTGTGCCCAGAAGGAATACTGTAAATGCTACATGTCAGCAAACTTGCGGCGAGATTACGAGTTTGGAACAGCCAATAGCTACGAGTTTGGAACAGCCAATAGAATGCAAGCTCAATCCTATTGGCTGATCCAATCAGCCAATAGGATTTTTCCTACCTTAATTCCGATTTTCTGATAGAATCCTATCAGCCAATCGGAATTCAAGGGATGCCATCTTGGATAACGTCATTTAAAGGAACCTTTATTCAGTGTTAGGACGTTGTTTGAAGAGGATGGCTCAGCGTCAGCTGGCTTGAAGATGGACCCGCTCCGCTCCAGATGGATGAAGATAGAAGATGCCGCTTGGATGAAGACTTCTGCCACTTGGAGGACCTCTTCTGCCCGGATCGGATGAAGACTTCTGCCCCTCTGGAGGTCCACTTGTGCCTGGCTGGGTGAAGACGGCTCAAGGTAGGGAGATCTTCAGGGGGGTAGTGTTAGGTTTTTTTAAGGGGGGATTGGGTGGGTTTTAGAGTAGGTTTGGGTGTGTGGGTCATGGGTTTTAATTTTATTATTTTGGGGGGCTTTTTTATTTTATTAAGGGGATTAGATTAGGTGTAATTAGTTTAAAATTCTTGTAATTCTTTTTTTTTTTCTGTAATCTAGTGTTTTTTTTCCGTAATTTAGTTTATTTAATTTAATTGTATTTAATTGTAGGTAGTTTAGGTAATTTATTTAATTATAGTGTAGTGTTAGGTGTAATTGTAATTAAGGTTAGGATTTATTTTACAGGTAATTTTGTACTTATTTTATCTAGGTAGTTATTAAATAGTTAATAACTATTTAATAACTATTGTAACTAGTTAAAATAAATACAAAGTTGCCTGTAAAATAAATATAAATAATAAACTGGCTACAATGTAACTATTAGTTATATTGTAGCTAGCTTAGGGTTTATTTTATAGGTAAGTATTTAGTTTTAAATAGGATTAATTTATTTAATTGTAGTAATTTTATTTCGTTTAATGTATTTAAGTTAGGGGGGGTTAGGGTTAGGTTTAGACTTAGGTTTAGGGGTTAATACCTTTAATATAGTAGCGGTGACATTGGGGGTGGCAGATTAGGGGTTAATAAATATAAGTAGGTGTCGGCGGTGTTAGGGACGGCAGATTAGGGGTTAATAAAATTTAACTAGTGTTTGCGAGGTGGGAGTGCGGCGGTTTAGGGGTTAATATATTTATTACAGTGGCGGCGATGTCCGGTCGGCAGATTAGGGGTTAATATATTTATTTAAGAGTTTCCGATGTGGGGGGGGGGGCTCAGTTTAGGGGTTAATAGGTAGTTTATGGGTGTTAGTGTACTTTTTAGCACTTTAGTTACAAGTTTTATGTTCCGGTGTTAGCCCATAAAACTCTTAACTACTGACTTTTAAATGCGGTAGAAGTCTTGACAGGAGAGGGTCTACCGCTCACTTCTTCCAAGACTCGTAATACCAGCGTTAGGCAAATCCCATTAAAAAGATAGGATACGCAAGGGGATTTGCGGTAGCCTCGAGTCACGGAAGAAAAGTGAGTGGTACACCTGTACCTGTCAGACTCGTAATACCAGTGTTAGGAAAAAAGCAACGCTGGGACCTCTCAACGCTGCTTTTTAAGGCTAACGCAAGACTCGTAATCTAGGCGTTAGTTTTGATGAAAATATTTACAAATAATTGGTAGATTTTTTTGAAATTGTTTTTTACCATTATTGCTCTAGAGCATATTTTAAAAAAATACTTGTTCAATATAACAATATCATTAATTACAAGTTCTCTTATCCATTGTGTCACCAAAGTTATGGTAAACTAAATGGAAATATTGAATCATATAAAGAAAGTATAGTAACTTTAAGAAAAGTGGATTTTAAAATATAGTCTGTTGTTAGATAATACTGTTTATGGACAGAATTATTTGTTTTATCAAGGTTATATATAAATAAAAAGGTTGCATTGTTTTATCTGCTAAGAATATTGATGTTACCTGAAATAATGTAACAAGAGGAAGAAATTAATTGCTTGTCTTTCACATCCTGTCAGACGGCCAATACATTTTCCATTTCTACTTTATAATCAATATATGTCTTTAAGTTATATATTCATTTTTCAAATGTGTCATTATTTCTGATCTACAAAATATTTGTAACTGACTTTATTAAGCAGTAATACCTATTTAATTACACAGGAGATCTTGGAGGATTCCAACAATATCTTCAGCAGACCTTCACTTTGAGATAAATCATTGGAGTAACTGGGTCAGTGTTAGATAGGGTTAATCACACTGGGCAGGGTTGCTGACAAGGTTAATTGTGATGTAGCTCCCAATAAGCAAGTGTAACCCAGGTTCTGAACCAAAAATGGGCCGGCTCCTAAGCTTTACATTCCTGCTTTTTAAATAAAGATAGCAAGAGAACGAAGAAAAATTGATAATAGGAGTAAATTAGAAAGTTGCTAAGAATTGCCTGCTCTATCCGAATCATCAAAGAAAAAAAAAAAATGGGTTTAGTATCCCTTTAAGTCATCTATAATATGTTTAAATGTTATAATTGCAAAAGTAGATTTCTAGAACATTTTTTTTTTTATTTCATATTAATTTTCAATTTAAAGGGGCATTAAACTCAATATTATTTTTTGCATCAAAAGTATTAACACACAAAAGACTTGCATGCAAAATGTTTTAAAAGCATTTACATCTATCATTTTTTTAGAAGAAAAAACATTCGCCTAGATTTAGAGTTTTGTTGGTAAAGACCCGCGTAGCTAACGCAGCTTTTTTTCCCAGTGCACCCTTAAGACAACGCTGGTATTTAGAGTTGTCTGAAGGGCTGCGTTAGGCTCCAAAAAGGGAGCGTAAAGGCATATTTACCGCCACTTCAACTCTCAATACCAGCGTTGCTTACGGTAGCGGCTAGCTGGAAAAACGTGCTCGTGCACGATTCCCCCATAGGAAACAATGGGGCAGTTTGGGCTGAAAAAACTAACACCTGCAAAAAAGCAGCGTTAAGCTCCTAACGCAGCCCGCAGTAAATTAAAAAGTTGCTTAAAATTGCATGCTCTATCTGAATCACAAAAGAAAAAAATTGGGCTCAGTGTCCCTTTAAGGCTGTATTTAAAGCAAAAGGTGGTTCAAGAAAAAAAAAAAAAAGGGGGTAATCCTTTTTCCAACTCAGTGATTGTGTTTTTGAATTGTCTTTATTTTTGCCTGACACGTTGGTGTTATATCTTTCACTTAGATGTTATAAGTTGCACTGTGTAATTACAACTGGATAAACAAAAAATGTGTCTGTCTTTATTTCAGGCTGCAAAGCAACAAAATGTGATTATTTTCATGGGGGATAATTATTTTCAATACCCACTGTATACAGTATATTGAACCAAAATACCATCAGATATATGTATAAATAGGTATTCATGAATAAATAGAACACATTCTTCTATGTGAAGAACATTGTAATGTGAAATATTAATCATTTCATGTTGAGTTAGAGCACTTGAGAATATTTAATAGGGTTTACGCTTGAGTAGGGTGTTTCTTTCCCCTTTTTTTGCTCCATTAACTTTTATGGGGGAATATGTTAGCGCAATATTCTAAATTTGTCTTTATGTGTTCACCAGGTTAGCATGCAAATGAAAACGTTTTACTTTTAACTTGTAATACGAGCGCCACCAGACTCTCGCAAAAACCTTACTTCTAGAGGAGTTATCGTGCGAGCAGGAGCGTTAAATACAGCAACACTTGTAATCTGCCCCTTATTGGGACATAAAACTCTAAATACAGTATATTTCATACACCTCCTTCTAATTATGGTTAAAAAATATATATAGAGAAAGAAAATAAGGATAAGTGATCCTTATAAAAAGATAGAGAATTCAGCACTCTCCACTACACATAGAGGAAAATGGATTTAAGTACAAATCCTAAATATCTATATATAGAGATGAGTGTGGAACCTGGTGCGTACAAAGAATAGAAACTTGACAACTAGCATGCATTCAAAGCACCAATAGTTTATTAATTACAAAAAGCAAAAATTAGTGAAAACGAAAATGTATATATATAAAGCTTAATATATAAGAGAGACGTCTCATAGGAAAATAGGTCATATATATAGGCATAACTAATAAAGTGGCTTAATATAATGGTGAACCTGCAACACCTCTATCAGAGGACAATCCCAAAGTTATTTGTTATATAAGGGTAATGTTGTCATAATAATATCTTGAGGATCTATGCAGTTCACTTAGACATAAAGCCAAAGTTGGAAGTAAAAAACCCACAGTTAAATCGTTATGTAAAAAGTGACACAGATACAACAGTTTCACTATACCAAATCTTAAACACAACACCAAAATCAGAGGACAGTCCCAAAAGGGTTAATACTGTCATGATACAAGCATAGGATCTATGTGTTTAAAGATAGGTATTGCACAGCAAGTTTAAACAGTGTGATACAATTTTAATATGACTCAACAGCATACAGAAAAAAGAGAGCTGATAATCAGTCCTTCCAGACCGCCTGTGAGATGCGCAAACCAGGCATCCACTTGTTGTGCGGGAGGAAAGAGTAAATTTCCACTGCCTGTATGTAATATCATATATTTCTCGTGCACTCACAGTCTTTTCAATATGATGAGATGCTGAATCCTTGAGCTGCTGCAATACGGTAAGTGTTGAAGTTGGAGACAAACAATAAGTCACTTTGAACAATCCAGAACTAAAGACAAATCCCACAAGTTGGCGTCTCATCAGAGAGATCAGCTGTTACAACTGCCTACACGCGTTTCATCCCCTTGACTGACAGGGACTTCCTCAGGGCTGACGTCATAGTCCTAAACTTGGCCTTTTATAGGCCAAATTGAAACACGCCTCTTGGAACCAATGAAAGTGTAAATGCAACAATGAAACAATGATTAAGATAAAATATATATACATAATACCTACATAATATATGATGAGTGATCAAACTTTTAAATGCATGCACACAGATTTCGAGTAAAGCAAAAAATCATGTAATTGATATTATTGGGGGCGGAACCCGTAGGTGAGAGTAGCTCCAAAGACACAAAGGGCACCGATAAGGGTTCAATTATACAATACTTACACACTGAATTTTGTAAGTATAAAGTCAAAGTATATATGTATAACAAGTACAGGACAATTTAATGCGGTAGAGGTAATAAAATATGTAAAGAAAATTCCTTATATTTTAAGAGACCACTGCGGGATCGAACCTAAGACCTCAAAGCTCCCTGACTTGATAAAAACTAGCTACACTAGTCTTAACTCACTCTTCTAAACAGGAGACCCACATATGGTGGTAGTCTAAAGCAAATAGGCATAAAGACCCGATTGCCAATTAAATCTAACACATGGATTTCCAGGCAAACCTCAGAAATTTGGATAATTTTAGAAATATGGAGTAAAGTGCCCAAATCGTGGGACAATGGATAAGGCAAAGAGAATTTCATCAGGAAAGCTTGTTTTTAATATTATTAATTAACGGCTAGATTTAGAGTTTTGTCTGTAAGGACCCGCGTAGATAACGCCGGCTTTTTTCTGGCCGCACCATAAAAATAACTCTGGTATTGAGAGTCCACATAAAGGCTGCGTTAGGATCCAAAAAAGGAGCGTAGAGCATTTTTAACGCAGCTTCAACTCTCGATACCAGAGTTGCATACGCAAGCGGCCAGCCTCAAAAATGTGCTCGTGCACGATTCCCCCATAGAAAACAATGGGGCTGTTTGAGCTGAAAAAAACCTAACACCTGCAAAAAAGCCGCATTCAGCTCCTAACGCAGCCCCATTGTTTGCTATGCGGAAACACTTCCTACGTCTGCACCTAACACTCTAACATGTACCCCGAGTCTAAACACCCCTAACCTTACACTTATTAACCCCTAATCTGCTGCCCCCGCTATCGCTGACCTCTGCATATTATTATTAACCCCTAATCTGCCGCTCCGTAAACCGCCGCTACTTACATTATCCCTATGTACCCCTAATCTGCTGCCCTAACATCGCCGACCCCTATATTATATTTATTAACCCCTAATCTGCCCCCCACAACGTCGCCTCCACCTGCCTACACTTATTAACCCCTAATTTGCCGAGCGGACCGCACCGCTACTATAATAAAGTTATTAACCCCTAATCCGCCTCACTAACCCTATAATAAATAGTATTAACCCCTAATCTGCCCTCCCTAACATCGCCAACACCTAACTTCAATTATTAACCCCTAATCTGCCGACCGGAGCTCACCGCTATTCTAATAAATGTATTAACCCCTAAAGCTAAGTCTAACCCTAACACTAACACCCCCCTAAGTTAAATATAATTTTAATCTAACGAAATTAATTAACTCTTGTTAAATAAATTATTCCTATTTAAAGCTAAATACTTACCTGTAAAATAAAGCCTAATATAGCTACAATATAAATTATAATTACATTGTAGCTTTTTTAGGATTAATATTTATTTTACAGGCAACTTTGTAATTATTTTAACCATGTACAATAGCTATTAAATAGTTAAGAACTATTTAATAGTTACCTAGTTAAAATAATTACAAAATTACCTGTAAAATAAATCCTAACCTAAGTTACAATTAAACCTAACACTATACTATCATTAAATTAATTAAATAAAATACCTACAATTACCTACAATTAAACCTAACACTACACTATCAATAAATTAATTAAATACAATATCTACAAATAACTACAATGAAATAAACTAACTAAAGTACAAAAAATAAAAAAGAAGTTACAAAAAATAAAAAAATATCTACAAACATAAGAAAAATATTACAACAATTTTAAACTAATTACACCTACTCTAAGCCCCCTAATAAAATAACAAAGACCCCCAAAATAACAAAATGCCCTACCCTATTCTAAATTACTAAAGTTAAAAGCTCTTTTACCTTACCAGCCCTGAGCATGCCCCAAGAAGTTCAGCTCTTTTGCCTGTAAAAAAAACATACAATACCCCCCCAACATTACAACCCACCACCCACATACCCCTAATCTAACCCAAACCCCCCTTAAATAAACCTAACACTAAGCCCCTGAAAATCTTCCTACCTTATCTTCACCATACCAGGTTCACCGATCCGTCCTGAAGAGCTCCTCCGATGTCCTGATCCAAGCCCAAGCGGGGGGCTGTAGATGTCCATGATCCGATTGAAGTCTTCATCCAGGCGGCATCTTCTATCGACATCCATCTGGAGTGGAGCGGCAGCATCCTGAAGACCTCCGACGCGGAACATCCATCCTGGCCGACGACTGAACGACGAATGACGGTTCCTTTAAATGACGTCATCCAAGATGGCGTCCCTCGAATTCCGATTGGCTGATAGGATTCTATCAGTCAATCGGAATTAAGGTAGGAATTTTCTGATTGGCTGATGGATTCAGCCAATCAGAATCAAGTTCAATCCGATTGGCTGATCCAATCAGCCAATCAGATTGAGCTCGCATTCTATTGGCTGTTCCGATCAGCCAATAGAATGCAAGCTAAATCTGATTGGCTGATTGAATCAGCCAATCAGATTTTTCCTACCTTAATTCCGATTGGCTGATAGAATCCTATCAGCCAATCGGATTTCGAGGGACGCCATCTTGGATAATGTCATTTAAAGGAACCGTCATTCGTCGTTCAGTCGTCGGCCAGGATGGATGTTCCGCGTCGGAGGTTTCAGGATGCTGGATGGAAGACCTCTTCTGCCCCGCTTGGATGAAGACTTCAATCGGATGGAAGACCTCTTCTGCCCCGCTTGGATGAAGACTTCTACCGGATCATGGACATCTTCAGCCCCCCCGCTTGGGCTTGGATCAGGACATCGGAGGAGCTCTTCAGGACGGATCGGTGAACCTGGTATGGTGAAGATAAGGTAGGAAGATCTTCAGGGGCTTAGTGTTAGGTTTATTTAAGGGGGGTTTGGGTTAGATTAGGGGTATGTGGGTGGTGGTTTGTAATGTTGGGGGGGGGGTATTGTATGTTTTTTTTACAGGCAAAAGAGCTGAACTTCTTGGGGCATGCCCCGCAAAGGGCCCTGTTCAGGGCTGGTAAGGTAAAAGAGCTTTTAACTTTAGTAATTTAGAATAGGGCAGGGCATTTTTTATTTTGGGGGGCTTTGTTGTTTTATTAGGGGGCTTAGAGTAGGTGTAATTAGTTTAAAATTGTTGTAATATTTTTCTTATGTTTGTAGATATTTTTTATTATTTGTAACTTAGTTCTTTTTTATTTTTTGTACTTTAGTTAGTTTAATTCATTGTAGTTATTTGTAGATATTGTATTTAATTAATGTATTGATAGTGTAGTGTTAGGTTTAATTGTAGGTAATTGTAGGTATTTAATTTAATTAATTTAATGATAGTATAGTGTTAGGTTTAATTGTAACTTAGGTTAGGATTTATTTTACAGGTAATTTTGTAATTATTTTACCTAGGTAACTATTAAATAGTTCTTAACTATTTAATAGCTATTGTACCTGGTTAAAATAATTACAAAGTTGCCTGTAAAATAAATATTAATCCTAAAATAGCTACAATGTAATTATAATTTATATTGTAGCTTTATTAGGATTTATTTTACAGGTAAGTATTTAGCTTTAAATAGGAATAATTTATTTAATAAGAGTTAATTAATTTCGTTAGATTAAAATTATATTTAACTTAGGGGGGTGTTAGTGTTAGGGTTAGACTTAGCTTTAGGGGTTAGTATATTTATTAGAATAGCGGTGAGCTCCGGTCGGCAGATTAGGGGTTAATAATTGAAGTTAGGTGTCGGCGATGTTAGGGAGGGCAGATTAGGGGTTAATACTATTTATTATAGGGTTAGTGAGGCGGATTAGGGGTTAATAACTTTATTATAGTAGCGGTGCGGTCCGCTCGGCAGATTAGGGGTTAATAAGTGTAGGCAGGTGGAGGCGACGTTGAGGGGGACAGATTAGGGGTTAATAAATATAATAGAAACATAGAAACATAGAAACATAGATATTGACGGCAGATAAGAGCCATAGGCCCAGCAAGTCTGCCCCACCTTACCTAACAGTATAAACTTATCTAGTTCGTAGGATAGCCCTATGCTTGTCCCATGCATTTTTAAAGTCCCCCACAGTGTTTGTTGCTACTACCTCTTGAGGAAGTTTATTCCATAAATCAATCACTCTTTCTGTAAAGAAGTGCTTCCTCAAATTACTCCTGAATCTACTACCCTTTAGCTTGAGCTCATGACCCCTTGTTCTTGAATTTTCCATTTTATGTAAAATACCCACAGCCTCAGTTTTACTAAACCCTTTAATGTACTTGAAAGTTGCTATCATATCACCTCTTTCCCTTCTCTCCTCTAAGTTATACATATTTAGGTCATTGAGCCTATCCTGGTAAGTTTTATTTTTTAGACCATGTACCATTTTGGTAGCCCTCCTTTGCACAGATTCAAGTTTGTTAATATCCTTCTGAAGATATGGCCTCCAGAACTGCACACAATACTCAAGATGAGGCCTAACTAATGATCTATAAAGTGGCATAAGAACCTTACTATTTCTGCTGCAAATACCTCTACCAATACATCCAAGCATTCTGCTAGCCTTACTCGCTGCCTTACTACATTGTTTACTAAGTTTTAAATCATCTGAAATAATAATTCCCAAGTCCTGTTCCTCGTCTGTAACAGTCAGTAAAGTGTCATTGAGTCTGTAATTAACATTTGGATTTTCTTCCCTAAATGCATTATTTTACACTTTGCTGTGTTAAACTTTAGATCCCAGTCGTTTGTCCAATCCTCCAATTGTTGTATATCACTTCTCATTTTGTCTACCCCCCCTGGAACATCCACTCTGTTGCAAATTTTTGTATCATCTGCAAAGAGACATACTTTCCCCTGTAGCCCTTTGCTGATATCGCAGATAAATATGTTAAACAAAACAGGCCCCAGAACTGACCCCTGAGGAACACCACTAGTAACAGCCCCCTCTGCTGAATGAACTCCATTTACTAAGACACTTTGTTTTCTGTCCTTAAGCCAGCATTCCACCCAGTTCACAATTTTTGAATCTAGACCAAGGAGATATAGTTTGTGAATAAGTTTATTGTGTGGGACGGTGTCAAATGCTTTGCTGAAATCTAGATATGCTACATCAACTGCTCCTCCCTTGTCTAATACTTTTGTTACATAATCAAAGAAGTCAATTAGATTAGTCTGACATGATCTCCCTGAAGTAAAACCATGCTGATTTTGGTCCTCTAAATTGTTTGTCTTTATGTAAGTCATAATTCTTTCCTTTAAGAGGCTTTCCATTAATTTCCCTACTACTGAAGTTAAACTAACTGGCCTGTAGTTGCCAGATTCTTCTCTACTGCCCTTTTTATGAAGAGGTATTACATTTGCTATTCTCCATATATAGGGGTCGGCGGTGTTAGGGGCAGCAGATTAGGGGTACATAAGGATAACGTAGGTGGCGGCGCTTTGTGGTCGGCAGATTAGGGGTTAATAAGTTTAGGTAGCTGGCGGCGACGTTGTGGGGGCAGATTAGGGGTTAATAAATATAATATGGGGGTCGGCGGTGTTAGGGGCAGCAGATTAGGGGTACATAAGGATAACGTAGTTGGCGGTCGGCGGATTAGGGGTTAAAAAAAATTAATCGAGTTGCGGCGATGTGGGGGGGACCTCGGTTTAGGGGTACATACACGTAGTTTATGGGTGTTAGTGTACTTTAGAGTACAGTAGTTAAGAGATTTATAAACCGGCGTTAGCCGAGAAAGCTCTTAACTACTGACTTTTTTCCTGCGGCTGGAGTTTTGTCGTTAGAGTTCTAACGCTCACTTCAGACACGACTCTAAATACCGGAGTTAGAAAGATCCCATTGAAAAGATAGGATACGCAATTGACGTAAGGGGATCTGCGGTATGGAAAAGTCGCGGCTGAAAAGTGAGCGTTAGACCCTTTTTTGAGTGACTCCAAATACCGGAGGTAGCCTAAAACCAGCGTTAGGAGCCTCTAACGCTGGTTTTCACGGCTAACGCCAAACTCCAAATCTAGGCCTAAGTTATTATTGGAGCGAGGGTTCGAACCAGGAACCTAAAAGGTATCTGAATGTTCAATTAAATTGAAACAGTACTAGTCCACTAGACTATAGTAACCAAAGATCAGGCTTTGTTAAAAAATAAATAACATACCAAATAAAAAATGTTACAAAAAAGAAACAAATTCGAGTTTTTCATTTAACCCAAAAGGTGCACATGTATGTAAATGGTATATCCAACTAGTTTCTTTTTGGAGTAGACATTTGTCTTGATCTCCTCCTCTTTTATGTGTCAGGCCGATGTCAATCCCAATAAACTTAAGTAGTTCAAAATTGGAATTATGACATATCTGAAAATGACGTTCAACACTGCTAGTATCTTTATTGTTTTTGACATCATCCCGATGTTCTCTCACTCTGTCAAGAAACTGACGTTTTGTCTTCCCTACGTAAAACATAGGGCAAGGACAAGATAAGAGAAAAATCACTCCAAAAGTTTGGCAGTTAATTGGGTGATTTATACGGTAAACCTTACCACCAGTTGAAAAAGTTTCAGTCCTGGTGATATAGTTACAAGAGATACATTTGCCACAAGGAAAGCAACCTTTGTGGGACAAACACATAGTGAGCCAATTCTGTTTTTGAGTTTTAACAAATTGACTTTTAACCAAACAGTCCTTCAGACTCATTGCTTTTCTGGCTGTAAGCAGAGGACGATCCCCCACTTTTCCTGCCAGTTTTTAACCGCAAGTAGAAAATGCCAATTCTTTGTTAAAATAAAGCAGATTTTATCCCAATGGGAATTGTATTGTGTAATGTGTAATTCTAATTATGGTTACCGCCATTTTGCAACCTAGGTTTCACTGCAGGTATGTGAAGGAAAGTTGTTGCACATGTGCAAACACCTCATCACTAGAATGCAGTGAAAGTTAGATTTCAACATGGCGGCACCAATGACCAGACAGAGGTGGGAATAATCTCAACACTATGCTGATAAAATGTATTCAGGGCTATTTAATGAGTGGTGCGCTGCTGCACATTTATAATGACTCTTTGTGCCTGTCAGGAGTAAAATATTTACTACGAGTTGAAAGTAAACGTGTTCACTTGAGCTTAATTGAATTTAACGTGTGTCGGGTTAGCTCAACTTCCGAGTTATTCCTATATATATATATATATATATATATATATATATATATATATATATATATATATATATATATATATATATATATATATATATATATATATATATATGAAAAATAAGAAAGGCACTCTCCGTATATTTAGTACAATAGCTTTACTAAGATGAACGTTTTCAGGGTCGCCCCCGTCCTCAGACCTTTCAAAACAAATAACATAGTGAACTATTTAAGTGTTTACCTGGTTGCGATCCTGCCAGAGCCTGTGGCGTCCTCATAGCACAACTGCGCATGCGCAAGAGTGTGTACAGAGGCCCTGGAGGTTCAAAAGAGTCACCAAGTCAAACGAAAAAATAAAAACAACAGTTATTACATAAATTTAAAAGCACAAAGCACATAGCAACTATAGTGGTTATTGATAGACAAAAAGTGTTAATGGTCCAGTGTAAATTTAAATAATGCAGTGTATAATGAAATTTCTAGCAACATAAGTAGAGAGTGGCTGCGTATAGCGGAAATATCTAGAAATCATATAACACTCTTCATAGGGGCAACACAATCACTCAATATGTAATCATAAAGCAATCCTAATTGTTATAAGACACGCTAACTCAATCCACAAACAGTGAGTATCACTGTTGCGATATCTGGCTAATGTTGCTAAGCAACCATAATCAATAATACTCATACATGTATTAAATGCCAGTAAAATCCCACCGATAACAACATATTCTCAGGCCATAATGTACCGCATATATGATGTAGAATATAGTCCGGTCCATAACTACTGTTGCTAAGCAACCCAATCACGTTCACAAACACCAATCGGGTGTTCCAAATCAGCATGGACCTAATAACACTGACCATACACCTTGCGCGCTGCCAACATGGCACTCCATAGATACTATATTAACCAAATCACTGTAACATGCCACTAGACATAAACCTAAAGCTAAGTGAGTATGTTCACTCCATGTCAGTACAACACGATGTACCTATTTATGGACACTGAATCCTATCCATTGTATAAAGGCAATGAGTTTTTTAGGTACTGAGTATTTACAATAAGTTTTTTACAGTTAACACCAAAATATCAAGAAACTTATATTCAAAAACTTATATTCAAAGAGTCAAAAAATCGAAAAATAAAAAAATAAAAAAATCAAACAGGTATAACCTATTGCTCTATATTAAATCACTATATAATATGTTTCATCACATAACTCGCCACTGAAAAAATACTCACAGGGATTAAATAACCCCCAAACTTTTACTAATATCCATAAACTGGAAAAAATTACCAAAATCCTTTAAAATTCTATCACAATCATATCCAATCTTGGATGATATAAACCTGTTGGTAACATCACTGTATAAAAAATGCATACCTGAAACAATCAAAGGTATAAGCCTCATCCAATAGAGCAATATATTGTAGTCAAATTCATAGATATATGATGTACTGTACAATATACCATCATTATATCTACATATGCCAAAAGACCAGATGTTATCAAATCAATCTCACATTCAAATTCAAATTAATTTCCAGATTGGACAATGTTCCACCATGTATCTCAGAACTTCCAAGGATACATAATTATTCACCAATATATCATGTTTCACAAAAAACATTGCATATCAAAATGGACATTAAGTCCCTTAGGAACCAGAGTGTCAAGTGTGAAGATCCATCGACTTTCCCTCTGCAGTAGCACCCTACCTCTATCACCTCCCCTTGTGAGAGGTGGGACATGGTCTATGATAATAAAACGTAGATCAGTATTTTTGTGTTTGGCCTGCAGAAAATGTCTGGCAACCGGTTGGTCAGATTTGCCATTCTCTAACGCTGCCCTAATTGCTGACCTATGGTTGGCCATTCTTGTGCGGGCATCATCTTGTGTCTTTCCGACATAGAATTTGCCTCAAGGGCAGTGGATCATGTATATGATGTAGTTAGTAGTACATGTGACTCTGTGTCTGATGGTAAATTTCCTTTTAGTTCACGGATGTGTGAAAAATGTACTCTTACTCATTAGCCAGATATCGCAACAGTGATACTCACTGTTTGTGGATTGAGTTAGCTTGTCTTATAACAATTAGGATTGCTTTATGATTACATATTGAGTGATTGTGTTGCCCCTATCAAGAGTGTTATGTGAGGTCTAGATATTTCCGCTGTACGCAGCCACTCTCTACTTATGTTGCTAGATATTTCATTATACACTGCATTATTTAAATTTACACTGGACCATTAACACTTTTTGTCTATCAATAACCACTATAGTTGCTATGTGCTTTGTGCTTTTAAATTTATGTAATAACTGTTGTTTTTATTTTTTCGTTTGACTTGGTGACTCTTTTGAACCTCCAGGGCCTCTGTACACACTCTTGCACATGCGCAGTTGCGCTATGAGGACGCCACAGGCTCTGGCAGGATCGCAACCAGGTAAACACTTAAATAGTTCACTATGTTATTTGTTTTGTAAGGTCTGAGGACGGGGGCGACCCCGAAAACGTTCATCTTAGTAAAGCTATTGTACTAAATATACGGAGAGTGCCTTTCTTATTTTTCATATATCAATGGTTTAAGTGCACCCCGGATGCTGGATTGAAGCAGTGAGTGTGGGATCCCTTTTGTAAAATTGCATAAATTATTTGACCTCTGCACCCTGTAAGGATTATTCATACCTGGACTATTTCTGTGTATTCTTTTGACATATGGTCATCTGGGATATTGTTGTTTTTATTATTTCTCATCACTAGGTGTGGTGGTTTGGGATACATTATGTCACAGGCACAACCACAGCAAACTGTGGAAACTGATGGAATAGAGGATGCAACATTATTCCAATTCAGTGAGGCTGATGCCAGTAGAATAAGATTTGATGAATTGGCTATCAAAACAAAGAGGGAACAGCCAGAACAGTTATATAACCAACTGGTTAAACTGAAGAAAAGAGAAATTGATTTGAAACTACATGGCTGCTACTTATCTGATTACCATAGGAAATCATTTATCCCTTAGGGATTCAGGGTCAAAAATGTCCCCACCATTGGGCGTAATAATGCCATCTTTTGCGTGAAATGGTGTGGGATTTTGAACAAACATCGCTGGATTTAATTCTACTTGTGATAGATGAAGTAACTACATTACTTAAACAAGTAGAAAATGAAGTACATATCTTTGAAACACAACATCATGATAAACTGTTGGGTGATGGTGAGGAAGATTGGCTATCTAAAATCAAAAACCAAGTAGACCAATATGAAAATGAACTCATTACTTTCAAAGAACGCAAATGGGAGGCTGTAACCAGCGATTACAGAGAGAAGAGAGTTTATAAGTGGCTATTAGGCCCAGAGGAAAGAAGATACACCTTCAGGAATAGAAGACCTCGGGTGTATAAGCCTAGGAATTTAAACACAGTTGAAAGCTCAGATAACAGTTCTGACCCTGAACAGGGTGACGTGGTAGAAATGGGCACTACTACAGGCTCCCAACCCATGACCACCCGGTCAAAAAACGCCTCAAGGGGAGGCCACACCCCAGGAGAAGTGGTCACAGGCGTAAGGGGAACTGCCAGGGGGAGACCACCATGGCAATGGCGCCGGGGGTGGAATTAAGTAACATCATCAACCTCAGTTCTCATCAATTGACAACCACTGAGAGATTGATATTGGAGAAAGGACTGAGTTTTGTACCCACAGCTAAACTGGATAGGTTTGATCTACATGTTGACCTATACAAGTTTAACAGAAAACTTCGTCTTAAGGAACATTTTGGAAAGACCGATTACCATATGGAGAAATTCAGGAAACAAAGTAGATTCGACCCGAAGTCATCAAATGCAAGTATCAGTACATACACACGTATGATAAAGGAGAGCTTCGATTGCTCAATGGATATGGAACAGTCCACAAGAAACAACTTTTCAAGAACTGAATGGAAGGCTCTGCAGGAGTTAAAGAAAAACCACAATCTGGTGATCCGCAATGCGGATAAGGGAGGTGCATTGGTCCTACAGGATTACAAGGACTATAGAGACGAAATTGTGTTGCAGTTGGATGACAAGATGGTATACCATACACTAACACAGGATCCCACCTCTGATTTAAAAAAAAACATTGATAAGTATCTTGATACACTATATTCAACTAATGTTGTATCTAAGGCTACATATGAATTTCTGGTGGTGGATTTTCCGATAATTCCAATTATCTACACCTTACCCAAGGTCCATAAAGACCCAGTGAGGCCCCCAGGATGCCCAATCGTGTCGGCAAGGGGTTCAATACTTCAAACACTTGCGATATATGTGGATGACATCCTGCAACCATTTGTGAGGCAGATGGGTTCTTTTCTACTGGATTCTATAAAGATGGTGAAAATTCTACGGGAGATTGGAGGATTAACTGATGCTGATATGCTGGTTACTCTTGATGTAACCAGCCTCTATACAGTCATCCCGCATGAAGAGGGTATGGCTGCGATCAAATCTACTCTCCTTAATTCTCCCTATGTGGGTCCACCTGTCAATGTGGTACTACAGCTATTGGAATATTGTCTCAAAATGAACTATTTTAAGTTCAAAACAAAATTCTATTTACAGACTTCGGGCACAGCGATGGGGTCCAATGTGGCCCCATCCTATGCCAATCTGTATATGGGGGAGTTTGAGACCCTGGGTACTGCATTATTCAGAGATCTACGGATATTAACTTTCCGTAGATACATTGACGATCTATTCCTGATTTGGAGAGGGGACCAGCAAGGTCTAATTACTTGGTTTCATGAACTAAACCAAACTAATAACAACCTCAAATTCAAGATCACCTACAACAAGCAAACAATTGATTTCCTGGACTTAAGGATATACAGATCTGGTGATGGACTAAAGACTACACTATACCAAAAACCCACTGACAGAAATTCAATCCTCCAAGGAACAAGCTGTCACCCACCATTTTTGAAAAAGGCTTTGCCCAAGTCACAGTTCAAGAGGGTAACACGAAACAATAGTGACCAAGAAAATAAACTACTACAACTTGAAGAGATGAGGACGAAATTTGAACAGCGAGGCTATAACAGACAACACCTGACCATGGCTTTTCAGGAAGCAAAAATTATCTCACAGAATGAGGCTCTAAAGAAAACGGTAACTGAGGCACCACCTAGGGAACGACTGATATTGACGACCACCTTCACTCCTGATAAGGTTACTCTACCAAATATACTACGAGAACATTGGGATATCATTGCAACTGATAAGAGACTACCTTCTGAAGCCATGGACTTACCGATTGTTGGTTATAGGAGGGCGGCCTCCCTAAGGGATCACCTGATGCGACCCGATAATATACTAAGCTACAAGTCTAAAACATGGTTAGACACCACCAAAAATGGGTGCTTCTGGTGCAGTGGATGCACCACATGCAGTGGGATGACCCAGAGTAAATTTTTCACACATCCGTAGACTAAAAGGAAATTTACCATCAGACAAAGAGTCACATGTACTACTAACTACATCATATACATGATCCACTGCCCTTGTGGCAAATTCTATGTCGGAAAGACACAATATGATGCCCGCACAAGAATGGCCAACCATAAGTCAGCCATTAGGGCAGCGTTAGAGAATGGCAATTCTGACCAATCGGTTGCCAGACATTTTCTGCAGGCCAAACACAAAAATACTGATCTACCTTTTATTATCATAGACCAGGTCCCACCTCTCACAAGGGGAGATGATAGAGGTAGGGTGCTACTGCAGAGGGAAAGTCGATGGATCTTCACACTTGACACTCTGGTTCCTAAGGGACTTAATGTCCATTTTGATATGCAATGTTTTCTGTGAAACATGATATATTGGTGAATAATTATGTACCCTTGGAAGTTCTGAGATACATGGTGGAACATTGTCCAATCTGGAAATTAATTTGAATTTGAATGTGAGATTGATTTGATAACATCTGGTCTTTTGGCATATGTAGATATAATGATGGTATATTGTACAGTACATCATATATCTATGAATTTGACTACAATATATTGCTCTATTGGATGAGGCTTATACCTTTGATTGTTTCAGGTATGCATTTTTTATACAGTGATGATACCAACAGGTTTATATCATCCAAGATTGGATATGATTGTGATAGAATTTTAAAGGATTTTGATCATTTTTTCCAGTTTATGGATATTAGTAAAAGTTTGGGGGTTATTTAATCCCTGTGAGTATTTTTTTAGTGGCAAGTTATGTGATGAAACATATTATATAGTGATTTAATATAGAGCAATAGGTTATACCTGTTTTATTTTTTTATTTTTTTATTTTTCGATTTTTTGACTCTTTGAATATAAGTTTTTGAATATAAGTTTCTTGATATTTTGGTGTTAACTGTAAAAAACTTATTGTAAATACTCAGTGCCTAAAAAACTCATTGCCTTTATACAATGGACAGGATTCAGTGTCCATAAATAGGTACATCGTGTTGTACTGACAGGGAGTGAACATACTCACTTAGCTTTAGGTTTATGTCTAGTGGCATGTCACAGTGATCTGGTTAATATAGTATCTATGGAGTGCCATGTTGGCAGCGCGCAAGGTGTATGGTCAGTGTTATTAGGTCAATGCTGATTTGGAACACCCGATTGGTGTTTGTGAATGTAATTGGGTTGCTTAGCAACAGTAGTTATGGACCGGACTATATTCTACATCATATATGCGGTACATTATGGCCTGAGAATATGTTGTTATCGGTGGGATTTTACTGGCATTTAATACATGTATGAGTATTATTGATTATGGTTGCTTAGCAACATTAGCCAGATATCGCAACAGTGATACTCACTGTTTGTGGATTGAGTTAGCTTGTCTTATAACAATTAGGATTGCTTTATGATTACATATTGAGTGATTGTGTTGCCCCTATGAAGAGTGTTATATGATTTCTAGATATTTCCGCTGTACGCAGCCACTCTCTACTTATGTTGCTAGATATTTCATTATACACTGCATTATTTAAATTTACACTGGACCATTAACACTTTTTGTCTATCAATAACCACTATAGTTGCTATGTGCTTTGTGCTTTTAAATTTATGTAATAACTGTTGTTTTTATTTTTTCGTTTGACTTGGTGACTCTTTTGAACCTCCAGGGCCTCTGTACACACTCTTGCGCATGCGCAGTTGCGCTATGAGGACGCCACAGGCTCTGGCAGGATCGCAACCAGGTAAACACTTAAATAGTTCACTATGTTATTTGTTTTGTAAGGTCTGAGGACGGGGGCGACCCCGAAAACGTTCCCTTTCTTATTTTTCATATATCAATGGTTTAAGTGCACCCCGGATGCTGGATTGAAGCAGTGAGTGTGGGATCCCTTTTGTAAAATTATATATATATATATATATATATATATATATATATATATATATATATATATATATATAAAAACATTTATTTAAGGATAAATAGAACATATTCTGCTATGTGAAGAACAATACAATGTGAAATATTAATATTTCAGGATTTCATGTTGGGTTAGCCCTTTTGATTAAACATGATTGGGTTTGCGCTTGAGTATTGGGGTTAGGTTTTTTTTTCAGTTTGCGCACTCCATTAAAGTCTATGGGAGAATACAGTAATGGGGTCGCGATATTTGGAGTCCAACTTTTTGCGCTCATCGGGTTAGCACTTCTGCGCAAACCTTTTACTTTCAACTCATAACCAGATGAATGTAAAAAGCCTCCATATAGCGCTGTTTACCCTTGAACAGCAGTGCTAAAAAGTGTAATGTCACTTTAACAATATAGAAAAATCTGGCATTGGTATCAATAATGTTTTCTAGTACAAAAAGTAATTTGCTTTACTATGTAACTTCTAAGAAGAACTTTTATGCTTTAGAACCAAGACAGCTTTTTGAGTTGTCTTTATAACCAATTGGGAAATTTGCCTCTGTAATAATCATGTCCCAACATACACCTTTGACTTTTAAAATAACAATAAATAGCCTTAATATAACTTTCACCCTTTTTCATGCAAAAAACGCTTTAAACTTGTTTAATATTTTTGTCCCTTTAAAGTATTTCAATAAATACATTTGTTATTTTTTATATTTAATGTCCAGAAACTTTGTGATCTAAGTTCATACACATAAAAGACTGTATTAAAGGCAACAATAAAACTACAAAAACTAAATTGTATACTTCTTCGAAATTATTTTGATGGATGGTCAAAAGCTGCTTACTGTCTTTTATCACTGACATAAAACATACTATTATACCACCAGGGGATTGAGCACTCAACCTGACAGCATGAAATTGTCTAGATGGGAAAATTACTACAATTTTGAGTGACATACAGAAATTTTGTTTTGAAAACTTCATTTTTTTAAATTACCTTTAAAATAAAACATCTACTGGTCCAACAATCAATGTTTCAAAACATTGAGTATTTATGACTCAAAACTAAAATAAACATTATTGTAACTGCTAATTTCTTATGACTGTATATGTAATTATGAACTATGAATTATTGTGCTATAGGTTTGATCCACTGCATTCATTCCAGCATTTACAAGACGCTCTCTGGGACTGGGAGGTGAGGAAGATTTTTGAGTTGTGCTCATGGGTTTTTTGTAGGCAGGGCTGTGGTTGGAGATACTCAGGTTTGCTGTGATCATTTTTGAGTTGGCGATGGGCAGAGAAAGAGTAGTTTATGGTTTCACTTTGAAAACCAAAACATTTGCCCTGATGGATAAGTTATGGGAGGGAAACCAGGGCAAACACCCTAAACTGTAACAAACCCACACTCTATGGGATGGTTGGGACTTCTGCCTATGGAATCCACTACTGGTATTGACTGTTCTATAATTTTCTACTACTGGTAGTGGGTCCTGAGTCATCATCCGTAAGCTGGGAAGAGATGCAGAATCAGAAAAAAAATCTACTACTCATTTGAAGTTCAAACTAAGTGCTATTGCATTGATTATGCACATCTACTGTGTTGACTGGTCCTTTAATTCACACTTGAAGTATAACATGCTCTAAAACTGGATTATTTTAGAGTGTATCAAACAATAATTTTTTAAACATTTCAAACAAAATGCAATAAGTCACTTAGTGTATATTAGAGAACCAGAGTGCTCTCAGGTCTCAACCTATTGTGTGGAATAGTTATGAAACCGTTTTTAAGAATAATTTTATATCAGCTTAGTGCTTGTAGTCCTATTCAGAAGGGAGGGGTGGATTTATGTTCCCAAAAAAACAAAATGTCTAGGATACAGGGCCTATGATTACCCAAAAACTGAACTTGCCCACCGGGCGAGTAACTGCAAAAAATTACCAGCTCGCAGGAAAATTTGCTCGCCTGTGCGCATCTGCATATGTGTACATTATACATTAAAAAGGACAAAAGACACCTTGTTGTTATAATCTCACAAACCTGTATTCTTTATTTTTTCATACATTCCTGACATTGGTCCAACTATACAATCATTGAACTATGGAATAGTGCAAAATTAAACTTTTAGTGAACTAGTATTGATATATTTTAAGTAAATTTGAAAATAAAATTAGTAACTGAGCCTCAGCCATTGTATTGAAGTCAATGCAGAAAGTAACTGATCTATGCTGCACATGAAACATTGTTGAAACTGTTAACAGATGTCAATCTGAGTCAGAGTGCTCTGGGAAGTTCAACTCACAATCATAAACCTCATTAAGTCTTGACACCTCAAACTCTTCTGCTTGCTCCTCATCATTTTCAAAATGATCAAAAGGGATTGGAACTTCTGCAAACTCAGCAATTACTAAATTTGATGTTTCATTTGTAGACCTTTTGTATGTGACATTTCTCTTTCTTGGTCCTGCTGTTGCCCAATGCCTTACTGCATCACTTGGGTCAAATTGATCTACTGGTGCAGAATGAAGGTTTACAATCATTAAATCTGACAATGTTGCAGTTATGAGGGAGGAGCGCCAGTCACTTTTGATCATCTTCATTTTGGAAAAGCCTCTTTCACATTCTGATGAGCTGACTGACAAGGTTAGGATCAAGTCCATCAAACTCAGAAGATGGCCACATTTATCTCCGAATTCTCTGTTGAGTTCAGGCCAGATGACCGTTTTCAGCTTCTTCTCTCAGTCATTCTTGTTATACAAACTAGTCTTAAGAACTGTCCATTCATTCACTATTTCCCTACAACTAACCTGTGCCTCTAGTGCTGGTTGAAACTGACTGGTCAGAGTTACAGAGTTACAATGTCTTCATTGCCAAAGTCTGGAAGAAAGAAAACAAGAAATTCCTTGCAAACATGTTTGATGGATATTTTTTTTGTTCTACTAAAAAAACTATACTAATTAGGACATATTAAACAAAATATATGTAATTCATATATTTCATATTAAACAAAATATATGCAATTCATATATTTTTGTTTAATATGTCCTAATAATATTTTACATTAGAGAACATCTCTAATTACATTTTAAATGTAGAAATACCTTCTGAGTTTTCTTTGTCAGGCCATGTTTTGAAGGATGTCACCGATGTTGCCTGAAGAACTCCTTCTTCAATGTCTTCAAAACGATCTTCAAAGCTGGACTGTATTGCTTCCAGAAACTTCTTTTTTGAACTCTTGAAGGCATCATTCTTTCCTTTCAACTCAACTCCTTCAAACCTAGCTGTGCCTTCTTCATCATACTGAATAGAATGAAGAAGTGACCCAGGTACAGGCCTGGAACATATATGAACATAAGAACAAAACCTCTTATAGAATAAAACAACAAAACAAAAAAGTACATACCTCTCTTTCAGAGCGATCAGTATTTTTTTTGTCACTTCCAAACTGTTGTGGACATCTGCAACACTTGCATTTCGGTTCTGAAAAGTGTTGGACAAGTTGCATAGCTGTAAAAGCACATCATACATGAAGCAAGCATACTGGACCATTGACAGACTTGTAGCAGCTCTGTAAAAGCATCTGGCCTTTGCTTGCTGTTCTCCTCTCACACCTTTTGCATCAGGAGATTGGACCTAGAAATAAAGTAGTATACAACACATAATTGCCCTGCTTATCTCTCATTTTTCATTCTTTCTTTCTCACTTTCTCTCTCTCTCTCTCTGGGATTTGGTTTCTCAATTTTGAGAGACAGAGAAAGGGAGGGAGAGCTAGAGAAAGAGGCAGAGAGAGTGAATGACAGCAGCACAGGAGAGATAAAAGGAATTAGAGGTAGGGGGAAAGGGACAGATAGGGAGGAACAGGAATGGGGAGGGTGAAATGGAGGGAGAGAAAGGGGGCTTGAGAGACATGGGGAGAAAGCAAGGGAAGGCTGGAGAGATAGAGATAGCAGAGGGAAGGGGCAGAAGTCTACATACCTGATCAAGATGTTGTATAATTGCTTTGTAACCTTTGAGGAAATGGTCAAGTGCATGCCAGAAGTGGCCTACCCATCGTGTCCCATCTGCTTGTGTAGGCAATAGTGTCCTCATTTTCAAAGAAGCATAGCTGTTCTTAAGATTTGCACGGTTGAGTGCTGACTTGTGATAAAATAAATATAACCCTAGAAGTAGATCCTTTAACTTCTGATGACTCTCATTATTGGCTGCTGTGTCCCTGACACTGAGCTCCAAGCGGTGACTCATGCAGTGAATTGCAACAACATGCTTTCTCTGTCCTTTTAGCTTCTGCACAACTCCTCCATTTTTTCCCAGCATCACTGCTGCTCCATCAGTGCCTATTGCAACTAGTTTCTCCTTCCACGACTGGTCAAGGTGTTGTGTAACTGCTGCATTTACTGCCTGAGAAATTGTTTCAGCATCAGCCTTTTCAACTGACTGCAAAGCCACAAATCTTGTGTGTACCTTGCCTTCTATTGCAAATCTAGCATAAATAATTTCTTCCTCGACCACTGCACTATAAACTGAACCATCACACAAGACTGCAAGAAACTTGGCAGCTGCATATTTTCTTTTTGTATGTTTTCTTTCTTCCTGTGCAATAAAGTGTACAAATGACCGTGCTGATATGGCATTGAGATAAGTATCTCCCACATCCAAACCCTTCATTTTGTCAAGTCTGTAGAAACAAAATAGTCAAGAGATAAAAATTAGCATTTTGGACAGAAAAAGTAATATAAACTAAGCACACAGTTAGGGAAAAGCCAAACAAATAAAAACATACACTTTAC